>NW_005054308.1:3316538-3324059 GCF_000277835.1 Geospiza fortis | reverse complement strand
ACTTGGGAATTGTTTTCACTAAGCAGATCATGTCTCCCTGCAAGGAGATTGGTAGTAGAATTGTATACCTGCTTCTCAGAAATGTTTGCTGCTCCAAAGGGTGGAGAACCTGGGTGTCAATAGAGCAGAAGTGGATTTTAAAAAAATAAACAATTATGGTTATTAACTGAAAACAAACTGTTCTTCTGAACTGTATCATATTGGTCAAAATATCTTTCGGAGGGCTTGATAGGTCCAAGGTGGAAGCTGGTGCTCAGTCAGAGCCATTCCTGGTCCAGAGAGGGACATGTCTCTGCCCAGCCAGGTAAAATAATGAAAGGAAATACAGAAAGATTTGCTGAAACACTAATTCCACTTCAATTAAAAGCTTTATATCAACAACTATTTCACTTACAATAGGCAATTTCCTACTTCCAGGTACATTTTAAGGCTTGCTTAAGCTTCAGCGGTGAGGTGTTTTTATTGGTGTACTTAATAGTGGATTTAGACTGCTTGTTATTCCATTGTAATCTGAAATCTAGATCGAAGAGATACTTTTATGTGGATTCAGACCAGGGAATCAATGGAGCTGTGCTTGTGTTTAACCCAAGTGCTGTGTTGCATTAGGGCACTTGTACAGGAAAGGTTTATTTTATTTTATAAAGTTCTACTTTTTCTGAATTGGTGGGGAAATTGTGATTTTGGGGTCACATTAAGGAGTAAGGAGTTGCAGCATCACTAGATGTCAACAGGATCTCTAAGAACCAAAAAGAACAATGCCAGCACAAAATCAAGGGGGAAAAAATATTATAAGGGAGGGATGGTGCTGGGCAACAATCCTTGAATTTTGTGTTTACAGGAGATCTCAGAGCACCCTTTCCTTTTGCCTACCTGGCATAACCTCCTGCTGCCTACTCATACTGTCCCAGAATTGACTGATAGAAATTGTGCTGCTAGGCAAAGGAGAGGAGAATTGGAAAGCCACTCCCATTTATCTTAAATATTTGAACCAGGTGCACCTACACACAAAAGAAAAAAACCCCAAAAGGTTGCTATTCATTACTGTATTACTGCCATTGTTTGTTCTGTAATTAGTGATGATAGGCAAGCAAGCTGGAAGGAAAGCAAATAAGAAGTTAGTAAATGGAGCAGCATTCCAAGTGGGCAGAAAAACAACAAAATGGGACTGAAAATGACACTGGAAGAGTACATTAATGTCTGTTCTCTTACTATTTAATTCACATCTGACTTTCACATTCAGCGGTTTCTGCCTCAGCATAGTGAGGGGATGGAGCTCCTGGATCAGCTCCAGGCTCAGGTGTGCAGCAAACTGTGCCAGGGCAGTTGTAGGACATCAATCAGCAGGTTCTCATTGATGAATTAAACCAGCAGAGAGGTTTTTACCCCAAGCCACATGGCCAATGGAAAGCTGAGGGGTTTCCACTGTCATACCGAGAGACAGAGCTGGTACAGCTGAAGCTCAGGTTTGCTGTTTAAAGAGGGGGAAGGGCTTCCCAGGGACAGTTTTTGCTGAGATTGAAGCTTTTTCAAGCAAACAGATACTTTTAAAAGCCCATTTCCATCTCAGATTGTGTAATGTTTGAAAGCTTGGAACTTCAGATATGTGGAGTGTTGTCTGACATTTCATGGGGCAAAAGAGTAACAGGAGGGGGAAACACAGCTTGACTGCACTTCGGAAAGTGCTATCTAGCGGGGACCCATGGCTGAAGCCTGTGTTCCTGCTTCCAGCTGACTGAGGGCTCCTTCCAATCTTCCCTGAGGCTGGAAGCCAACCATCCCACCCATCCCACCTGTCATCCTGCTGGTGGCAGCCCAGCTCTCACCTCCTCAGTGGACCAGCAGCAAGAATGGAGATGAGAGCTAAAAAGAATATTCTTCTGGAGGAAAAAAAAAAAAAAAAACAAAAAACAAAAAACCACACAAACCAAAACATGTTTTGGCATTTTGAAAGGCCTATGTTGCACATGCTGCCATTCCACCATGCAATCACACCACACCAGAGCCTTTGTGTTATTGCACTCATGTCTTACATTGTTCCCAGTCTTATTGCGCATTTTTGGGGGAGGACATGCAGGTTAGTCGTCAAAATTATTTGTGTACTGAAAAATGAAGAGAGGAGCTTGAGTGATTTGAAGACAGTCTAGAGGAGGGACTCTTACAACGCTGTTTTTCTATCAATTTTAGCTCCATCCTGAACACACATACCAATTACCTAGAATGCACTTCAATAGATGGCGGGTTTCTAACAGGGCTTTTTTTAAATCTCCGTATCTTATCTTCATCTTGAAGTACTCAAACAACTTCACACCGAGTCAACCCAGGCCCTGAGGCTTCTCAAGGGTGAGGGCTGCACCCTGATACCTCATCACCCCCGGAGCTGAACAATGGAGAGGTTCAACCCGTGGAAAATTCTGTGTTGGGCAACAGTCCCACCCCACGGAGGTCACAGCAACCTCCACCGCCCACAGACAGGAGGCACAGAGCTTTGAGCAGCATAGAACTCAGGAAAACTCTCTGGGAATGGGACTTTTAGCAGGATTTGGCTTTCTTCCTACTTTATGCTTGCCCCAGGCAGGGCACAGTCCCCAGTGGGCTCCAACCCTTGGCTTGATGGCAACAAACATTCTAGGGTTCAACCACTTTGTTGGGGCTTGAAGAGGAGTTCCTTCTCACTAATTACTCACAGCAGAAACAATCTGCAGAGTCAGCTTTGTCAGTGACAGTCCTGAAGGGTTGTCAGCCCCACCTAGGTCACCTGGTGCACAAAGCATCATAACACATGGTACAATAAAAAAATTAAAAAACAGATTAAAAAAAAACAAAACCACACCATCCAAGGCTCTGGCTCTATTGTGGGGACCTTGTAATTAAATAACTTCAAATGAGCAGCCTAGAATATCACACAAAGACCTGAAAAAAGCCCAACAAAGTGATAAGATCACTTATTAGTGCCAAAATTCTGATTTAATTATATATTCCTGGAGCCCTGTTCTCAAGGGAACTGCTTACACAACCACATGGTGAAACAAAAGAAGGGATTAGAACCTGTGGGAGAGAAGCTGGAGAATTTGCTCCCAATTCACAAAGAAAAGTCTCCACACATCTGATTGAGGAGGACTCTCAGATGAAAGTACTGAGAAGGCCGAATAAAGGATTTTCTTTTTTTTTTTTTTAGTGATAGGGAGGTAACAAAATACTTGTTATCAGCCTGAGCTGGACAGTCTGACACAGAGCCTCTCTCATTAAGGGAGTTAATGCCACCCAGGACAGGGTGCACCAGAAGGGCAGTGTGCCCTCCGGTCACCATCTCTCTACTGTTCTTTTTTTTAGGTAAACTCCTTCAGACTTTGTCTGTCTCCACACTTTGCTTAATCCCAAATGCCATGTTCAAACTGGCTGGACAGGGAAGGCTGGGCTAGAACCAGTTCAGCTCACAGGAGGGTGATACAAGGGAGAAGGCCTTTACTCCATGTTTTGTGGCCAGACATTTGGACTGTTGGCAATGTCTAAGGAGAGGAGTCCCCATCACACTGTCACTTTCGCAGAGGAGACACTTGATCTATCTGTCCATGACAAAATTTGTAATCGAGCAGTTAGCTGTGGTAACCATCTCACACTGAGCCTGTTTTGAAACCTTTGTGTTTAGCCCTTGTAACATTTCTTCCATTCTTTCCTTTTCTTCCTCTGTTAACATCTCCAAAATTCTGTTCAGGACATATTTTTTGCCATCTTCCTTATCACAAACCAAATTTATTTGGCCTTTCTCATATGTGTTTCTTCCTGACTGATTCACTTAACCAGAGCCAGCTCCCAGTGGTGACATTGCCATTGGCCCTTATGGAAGCACCCTCCCTGCTGAATGCTGTTTTTTCACACCTCTGTCTTCACAGGACTTGTTCTTCACGAACCCCACAGAGAAATTAAAATTAAACTGAACCCTTAAAAATCACCATCACCAAATTCACATACCTACAAAGATTAAGCAAAACCCTCCAGGTTTTGCACCCTCCAGAGGGTGCTCTTCCAACAAACACCACCAGGCTCCCACCCTGCCATGTTGTTGGAACCCAAAGCCAATATGGGGACTGACCCAAAAAAGATTTTCTTTTTCTTTACCCTCCACTTTTGCCCAATTCCATCATGACAGCAGAACAAATTTGCTACCCTCATTGGGCCAGCTACCTTGTAAAAACTGCCAGCTCCAAGCACTTCCAGAGGAAGATGGAAACACCCTGTAGGGTGCCAGCCACAAGCTGAGATATCTCCAGTAAGCTGGGCAGCCACCACAGAGGGTGCATGCCAGGAGTGCCCCAAGTGCTCAGCAAGTCACCCCTTGGCCCCATCAGAAGTGGATGAACAGTGTCAGGGATGCAGCAGCTTTGTGCCTGCCAAAGCCCATCAGGTTTTGCCTTCCCTGAGCAGCCTGCCATGCTGCAGCTCCTACTTTTTGGGGGGTTGGCTCAGACAGTGTCTGCAGCCCCCGGGAGCTGGCCCACAACACCACTGCAGACACCCCATGGCTGCCCATGACTGCAGCTGGTGAGAGCCAGCTTTCCCACAAGTGAAGCTGCAGTCTTGCCATACACAGAGATGCTGTGCACTTAAAAGCTGAGCACTTAATTACCTTCAGGCTCCTGACTCACCAAACAGCAAAACACACAGCAGGTTTTCTCCCAGAATTTGGAAGGCTCTAAACATAAAGAGGACCATTACAAGGGGGTTTAACCAGTAATTGATCTCTTCAGACGAATCAATCAATCAACCAATCTTCTTATGGAGCAAGGATTTAAAAGCTGCTACAGATGGGATCAGAGGACCAGAGCCTGGATACCCTGTCAGGAGGAGGCTCTTGCCAGCAAGAGCAGGAGCATCACAGCTCTGGTCACTCCCCCCTCCCAGGGCGAAGGCGGCCCCAGCACTGCAGGGATGATTCTCTGCCTGTCCAAGATAATCCTATCCAAAGCAATCATCTGTTAAACAACTGGAGAGAGGCCAGCCCACACACTGCAAATCCAAACCTGAATGTTCCCACAACCTGAGGAAGGAGCTCAGGATCAGGAAATGTTTTGAAAAAAAGATGTATCACATGAGAAGTGAGAAAAACACTGAAGTGCTCTCCAAAGGCAGTGGCCAAGCTACTGTTTATTCAAGAGATGCATCTAAACTTTAGGAAAACTGCTATTTACATGTGAGGCAGACCCTCCTCCCAGGGAGCAGCCAAGGGTGGCTCATGGAGCTGAGCACAGTGTGGTACCTGGGCATTGTGCTCCCATCCCTCCACTGTCAGCGTGGAGGCAATGTGTGCCAGCCTGTCTGGGTACCACAAGACCAGGAAAGCTTTCCTGCTCCATCACCAGTCCCAAAAGGAGCTCAGCACAGCTTTTTACCCCATCCTGAGCCCTCCACCCATCTGTGCAGGAATTTGGGCCAAAGGCTCCCAGAAAGGACCCCAGTCCTTTCTTGCAGATTGACCCTGGAAATATCCCCCAACACACCAATCTATGAGGAACATTTTGGGTGGTTGTTTGGCTATTTAAAGGAAAAATTCTGTGTTATGACAAATAGACAGTTTTCCCCATTTATTAAATGCTCATAATTTGTTTTAATGGTTTCTCTAAACAAGTAGGCTTTTTTCTCAGCTCTTTGAGCTTTTAAATGACACAACTGTTATGTTGAAAGGGAAAAGGGTGATGATTTACATTTGGTACAGGGTGGGGGTGGCCAGCAGGCAGAGGGACAGCTGCAACCCATCGGACGTGGCTCGCCTCCACACAGATATTTTGTTTGCACCATTGCAGCAGCCTGGGTCTGTTGGTGTCCTCAACAGCAGCCATGGCCTTGGTCACCAGCACACAGATGGTGGCTGCTCCTCTGTGTCCAGCAGGGACACATCCTGGCATCCACAGTGCTGCAGCCATCCTTTCCTCTGCATGAAGCCCATGAAAGTTGGGAAGTGTCCCTTAAAACTTGTGTGAGCTTCTCTGGACTGTAACCAAGCCAGCATCCTTGGGTAATGCCAGCCTCTACCTGCAGCTGGGGAGAGCCAATGTGAAAATCAGACACTCTTTATATTTTCAGCTTAGAGTTAATATCAGAAAGCAGTTGACATGCTTGGCTCCCTGCATAGGAAGTATGGCCAACAGATACTGTATGGAAATCAATGACTTATACAAAATAGAATTAACTCTACTCACGATGAATGTTGAAAATACTGCTACATCAGCCACAAGTGGCAAACCAGATCAACAAGCTGCACTTGCTTTTCCTTTACATAAAAAATTCATCTCTTCACAAGAAGGCTCCCAGCCACTGGTGCCAGCTGGAGGAATCTTTTCAGTCACCCATTTCCTTCAACTTCTCCTCCTTGTGTGTCTGCAGATCCCTCACCTCTCTGCAGCAAAAACTAGAAGAGGAGATAAGATGATTTTGTGTGCACAAACCTCAGAAATTATTTTTTCAGGAAACTTCTTTGGGTAGCAAACACCTGACTCAGGATTTTGAAAAGCTGTAGAGCGGGTTGGGTTATCTGATCACCCACAGGTATTTGGGTGGCTTCTGCTGTGATTATTTCCTTCATATGTACATAATCTTCAGGAAGTATGAAGCTATACAGCCAGGGGATGAATTCCAAAGAATATACATGAAAGAAACAGCATGTCACTCTCATTTACCGAGCAGAAAACAGGAGGTTCTTCATGTCCCAAACTTTATAAAAATTAATGCCAGCTTGAAGTTCCAGCTGGTAAAGCAAAAGATACATGGACCCACTTGAGAGCTGATCACCCTGCTTCTTGTTTTCTTTTTTTCTTCTTTTGCCTCTGGTTGTTGTTTTTCAAAATTCTAAAATGTTTGTACAAACTTCCATCTTGGAAGCCCAGCAGAATAAACAAGAATATACACAAGGCGCAAGAAAAGCCAGCAGACGGGAAAGAGATTTCTTTTTTTTTTTTTTTTCAGTTTATGGGCGTAACCATTGTAGTTGTTGAAAATATGCGCAAAAATAGCTATAAACCACACACAGGAGTCATTAACATTTTCCACCTATCCATGCCAACAACTCAGGTACTCATTCAAAATAGTCCCTAAAAGAATTTACAGTGAATCCTTATAAAGTACTCAGGAAGCCAATAAGCCTAGATTCAGAGGGGTGAGCATTTTTCACAGCCAAAGGTGTCCTTCCTAAGCTATCAGGGATTGGAACAAACTGGTGAGGTGTCCAGAAACTCTGCTCTGAGCTCACTATCTGCCTTGGAATACAAGGGACAAGGTGCTCCCTCAGAGAAGAGCACTCAGATGCTAAAAGGCAGATCCTGCATGAAAATGAAGTCCCAGAGCTGCCTGGGGGTTGCCACAAGCTTGAAAGAGCAAGGACTGGCTGAACAACAAGAATTCTATTCAGAAAAATAAAAAAAGAAAAGCCAAAACTCAAACTTCAGTAATGAGTTCTGTTCCAAATTGACGCGAAGCTAAAATCTCGCTCTGAACAATGCTGAGGAAAGTCTGATGTGCTGGGGGAAACTC
>NW_005054308.1:3306788-3316480 GCF_000277835.1 Geospiza fortis | reverse complement strand
AGGCCACACAGAGCAAGTGTATGAACAAGGAGGTTTGGCAGACAAGTGTAGCCCCTGTCAGGGTGTTTAGCTTTCTGGCCTTTGTATGCTCTAGAAGAGATGCTACTCTATCCCAAGAGACCTTTCCCAGTGCAAGCTGCATTTAAAAAAAATACGTTCTTAAAAAAAAACACAAACCCAAACAAATTAAAAAAAAAAAAAGAAAGCTTCCTGATTCAACTCAGTGCTGTGCTTCAAATTTTAAAACATGCATATAAAACGGCACTCCCAACCAGCTGGAGAGGCTTTACAGACCATATACAGAAATGCAACCTCTGCAAGCTCCTTCCACAGACAGCCCTCTGGCCACAGTAGGGATCTGCTGAGCCTCCATAGTCTTTTTCTGCCCACCAATATCCTTGAATGTACCTGCAGGAGTCATTTCCCTGACTTGTCTTGTCCCTCAGTGTTGGGAGGAGCTGCCTGGGTGGCTGGAGTGCAGTAGAGCACCCTGGGGTAACCACAGGCCTGCACCATGGGCATCTCTGTGCTCAACCTCATTCTCTGGGGCAGTGGCCAGACCTTCCTATGAAAAGGAAATAAGATGTTTTTGCCAAGAGAGTTTCCAGCCTGCAGTCCAAACAGGTCTTCTTGTGTCCTCAGGCACTTACAATTATGGAGGCATCCTATTTGTAGACGTGGTGCATGAGGACATGGTTTCATGGGGGCCTTGGCAGCTTTAGGTTTACATTTGGACTCAATGATCTTAATCATTTCCAAACTAAATGACTCTATGATTTCCAGCATGTAACTCAGGAGCACTAACTGTGCAGAACACCACATGCCTATGAATTTTACCCACTTGCAACACAACTGAACACCATCAAACTTCTGATCTTACACCTTCCTACACACACAACATGGAGAGAGCACTCATATGGCTGAGAGACACAAGCAAAACCAGTAATTACCTCCCTTGCGAGCATCTCTTTGGACAATGCAAATGCCATCAGCCCAAACCAAAATATTGTGGATAATCTTGGCTCTACTGAAGTTGGTGGAAATGTTACCCTTAGTTTCAACAGGACCAGGTTTTACCCATCTTCTACATAAACAACTTGCTTCATACCCAGTCTTCCACCCACTCACAGAATCCAGATGGTCCTGAATGGAAGAAAATTCACCTCTTCTCCTGGCATCCCAATGTCTGGAATATTTACAGCAGGCAGGCTGCAGTACACACAGAGTGAGAAATAGAGCCACCGATGCTCTGAGTGCACCATTCTTCGGCTAAATTAAATCAAATTTATAGTAGTCCCATTTGGAGAAAAACCGTGATAGACCAGCTTTCAGCAGCTTATAAACAAACCAAAGCAAAGATGCTCAGCCCTCCTCAGAAGAGAAAGAGTCCATTGCAACACTACAGGCACCTATCAGTAATTAAACTGGAATCAAAGCTAATCCCTGGATTTCCAGGCTCACATGGTTATTAGGGTAGACATTAAAGTTCAACAGAGCAGACTGTATGTGATACAGCTGGACTGACAGGTCAGAGATTAGCATTTCAAATTATGAGTTGTGATTACATCCAGTTCTGAATTTCCTGTAAATTACGAGATGGCAGAAGAGATACCAGCAGTGCAATGGGAAAGCCAGGATCCCTGTGTAGACAAGAAAATGGTATTTTAGTCAGCAGCCAATGTAGAGACATACAGCTCACTCAAATAATCAAGTTAAATCAAGTGTGTTTTGCAAGACAGTGGTTTATAGAGTTGTAGTCACAGAATATCCATTTTTTGCAGAAACAAGATATATGTTACTGCAAGAGCTTTGGATTTGGGCTGCTGTTAGTCCCAGGTTTGCTGTCTCACACAGCCTTAGTGCATGTTATTTTAGGATGCAGGTTTCCAAGAACTGCCAGGAATTCTGTGTCCTGATCGCATGGGCTTTCATGGGCCACGAGTGTAACTCCCCAAGATCACCTGAAAACCTGAAACTTCAATCAGGCACCCATGAAAATGGGAAAAATATTTCCATGTTTGCTATATGCAATGCATGGCTTTATGCTATGACTGATTCTCATTATTTCTGAATTGAGAACATTTCCCTTCTAAAGCAAATAACTGTGCATAATAATAAACTAGTAATTGCACAAACAAATAAAGGTTAATCAATCGTGCAGACCTTGGAGTTGAGGATTGTTCCTTCCTCTGTGTTTGGACAATGCCTGGCACAATGGGATTCCAGACCTAATTGTGGCCTTGGGGCACTATAGCAAGGGCAGTAAAACCAGTCATGTTTTCTTGCAGCAGTCATCCCATTCCGAGCCCCACATTTCTTTCCAACATTTTAGTAAGAAGAAGAAAAGGCAAGGATCTAAATTTATTCCCTGGTAAGAAAACGTTGTGTGACTTTTGGCTGGTTTGTGCCTCCCCTTGAAGTAACCTCGCAGAGAAACTCAATTCTGGTCACAGACATACACAAAAAAAACCAGCAGTGGAATATTCAGGTTGAAAGTCCAAATTAATCTGTGGTGTAATTGCACAGTCTTCCTGAGCTTTCTGCTCAAACCTGCCAGATGGGATGCAAACACTTTAGTGCTTTTGCCTGGCATCACTCAGTTTTCAAACTGGATTTCAAAAAAGGCATTGAGCTGGTGGTGCCATTATTGGTCTTTGTGGTGCTTGACACATTTCTGGTGCTTGTGAGATAATTCCCTTCTAATGCTGGCCACAGGTTGGCTCAGTCAGCAGGCAGGGAAAAGGGAGAGGCTCCTTCTAGGAGAAATGAGTTTCCTCCTCATTCCCTCTCTCCAAGGGTTAGTTTTTTGGCATGCAAAAAAAAAACTGGGACTAAACCCTGCATGAGCAAAAATCATTGTTCATGCAAAATTACAAGAACAACTTTTACAGTCCATCTGAAAAAAAGAACTATTTACAGCATTTGCAGATGCCAGAGCCTAAAAAGCAGGAATCATAAATTGACTTTCTAGCAAGGAGGTCCACAGGCTGCTGCAGCTGACCTCCAGCTTCTTTTAGGTCAAGCACATCTATGTTCATTCCACACTTCTGACAACCCCTCCTTTTGCAAAGCTGACTCAGTATTTATTGGGATAACCTGGGTGAGACAGACAAATCTATCATTTTTGGACCAATTTGTCTGCTCTGTGATCAAAGATGTTTAGATGTCATTAAGACTCTGGAACATTATTATTTTTGAGACAAGATAAATGTCACAGATAGCAAGTTGCTGGATGATTTAATGGTTAAATTCAATTTTTTTTTCGTCTCCACCCATTCCACAAGATTTTTGGATTGTCTCCAAGCTGAGTTCATTCCAAAGTGTTCCCTCATTTTAGTTCTGTCCTTCTGCAGAGGACTGCACATCCCAAACCTGACAGAGGATTTGGCAAAAAAATCACTCTCCTTGTTTAACATACTAACAGAAACTATAGGCTAGATCTGACTACATACAGCATGTTTATGCAAACATATTTTATAGAGGAACTTAAAAACATTAATGTCTTTTCTCTTTGTCAGTCCCATTCCGGTGCTTTTCTGGATACATTTCATGATGTTTTTTAAACAATAATATGAATTATCTGGCTTTCTGTCTTTTCCACAGGAAAAAAAAGGAAAATATTTATATTTGCTGTAATGTGTTCTCATCAAAGTCAGTGACTGAGACTGACTCATTACCTGACAAATTAATTGTCAGGAAAGTAATCCTGATCTCCATCTTTTCCCCTTACACTGTGTCAGAATGGAGGGGCTTCTCTCATCCCATCAGCAATCAGCAGGTTCGAGATGATACCACACAGTATTTTGCAAAAGAAAAAAAAATCACACTATATAAAGCTATTTTTGTTTTGGAGCTTTTATTGGCCTGTAAAATATTTTTACATTTATTACGCTTTTAATGAGAACTCCTAGAACCAAGACCGGTGTAAATAATGAAAACAACACTAGTAAATGTCCCCATAAACCTCGCACCAAGCCTTTGATGCTAATTTGCAGGCCTGGCGTCCCTTCCCTCCTCCCACCACCTTCTGCAGCAGGGCAATGGCCCGACTCAAAATGCAAGATATCCAGCAGGAAGGGCATCCTGATCCAGCAGGAAAGGCAGCCTGCGGGGCTGTGCTGCCTGCCAGGGCTGCCCAGGTCTGGGAGAGAAGGGAAGCCCAGGCTGAGCAGGGAGCAGCTCTGCCCTCTCTGCAGCCCCCAGTCCCACCAGCTGCACCATCACTCCATGCCAAGCAGCTCCACAGGCACAGACCCTGCTCCCTGTGGTGTTGGACAGAGGGATCTCCTTCTCCTAGGAAGCTGTGTGTCACTTGACGGGTCATTTAATTAAGACCCTCAGACAAGTCAGAAAATCTTGGAAGCACCTTTACAATTCCCAGATGCTTGGCAGCGGCCTTTGCAAATGTCAGCACTTCTGGCTTAGATAACACCACCCAATGCTCAGGGTAATGCAGGGAACTGGTCCCTGATTCTCTCTCTCTCACTGACACTCTAATGTCTTTATGTAGGTGGGACCTGGAGACAGCACCAAAAACCAGTTCAAGGGTCCATTTTGGCAGCAAAATTCAGGCTTACAGCTAGAGCACGCACAATGCAAGAGGTGATTGTCCTGCACCACCTTCCATCTTGGGCTACAGGTGCTTCTCCAAACACCTGTAAATTAAATGAGTCCCATCACACTCCAAGATCATGATGCACAGGACAGAAAGAGAGCACAGCCAGGTTGTGGATTGAGCCCAGAAAACACCTTGAATTACCAGGACACAGGGCTGGACCTTGAACTGACTTCCAGTTCTGTGCTTAAACTCCCAGACCATAATATCTACTTTATTCCCTCCTGCAAGCCTGACCACAGCATTGCTGTATTTTGGGTTAAATCCAACAGAAAAAAGCACAAAGCCTGCTGATGGAGCACAGATCAGCCCTCCATGGCAGCACATGATGCACACTGTGTTGCTGCAGCCCAGCAGCAGCGTGGGCTGCAGTGCTGCATTGAGATTTTGGTGATTTGTTTCCTGTCTCAGGCACTTCCCAGCTGGGTTTGACACTGCACTGTGGACCTTCCCTTTGGCACCTCCAATTCAGCACACATGGATTAATTCTGACACAAGGACTGATGGCTTCAAAAACAAAACCATTACAACTCAGGGGGCTGCGTCCCCTTTTCCCACCATGGCACATCCTTCCTGAGGCCATGAAGAAATGCAGGATTGCTGCAGCTTATTTCTCCAGCCCTGAATCCCATGCTGTTGCTGTTCACAGATGGCTGGCTACAGCAACTGGGACCCAAATTCCTGTCCCTACCAGAACTATCATTTCTGCATGCTATCAGTTACAAATAGCACATTGGTTTCTCCTTTGCTATTTAATCCTTTCAATTCCAGGGCCAGATCCCATAAAAATTCCTTCCAGTATCTGCATCACAGAAACACACTCAGACCTTAACAAATCACTTTTTGCAGGGCTTACCAGCCCTGCCTGCTGCAAAGGGTTGTGCTCCTTTCAGGTTGGGTCAGTAGGTCTTTTTTCTCCCCAGTTTTCCTATGACATTTCAATTGGAGTTTTCCCTTCTCAGTTCCCATCCCAAAACACTTTGTGCCAGTACAATGCTCTTTCACTTTAAATCAATGCATCCCACTGATGTCAGCTGGATTTCACTAAGAAATTGAGATAAAAGAGCTTTGGGTTAGACCAAATTCATATTTCATTTTTTCTTTGGGATTCTCCTAGGCAGAAACAATACCTTTAATAGTCGCATATCTTAGCGAGAACTAATGACTATGCATTCATGAACTTTGCAAAATGTCGTGTAATAAAGGAAATAGTAAAAAGTTATGGTAATGCACCATGATAAGTCATATTATCTACAAAAAAACAAACACAACACAAGAGTTTCAAGTCCACAGCCATTGAACATGGTGTTCAACAGCCTCTGTGAATTGCAGGAAAAGGAGAAAAACCATCAGTGTCCATGAGGATGACTCAGGACATAAGATGAGCAATGTGGCATTGGGACATTCCCCATATGCAAACTGAAGAGGTCACTGAGCCCTCAGGAGCCCTTACAAAACATCTCATTGAGACTTCTCATCATACAGACACCCTACCTGATGCCCCCACCTTCACGACAGGAGGAAAAACCTCTTTACACCAAGCTACAACCCCTTGCATTAGTTTTTCTTTGTAGCACAAAAATACCCTTCAGTATCGTTTTCCCAGACTAGGATGAAAGCGGCATTCCCGCAAACCAAGACATGAGGCATTGAAAATGCAAAGGGGTTTCACGTTGCCTGGCCCAAACCCAGCCAGAGCGGGCCAGAGGCAAGCAGAGAGAGCCTTTCCTTCCCCAGATGTGTCCAATAAGGGGCAACCCAAAACTCAGCCCTGGTGGGATCCAACTTCACCCTTGAGCAGTGGCAGAATTAAACATTGTGCTCAGCTTCTCCAATGGGAATGCCGCTGCTCCTGCCACATAAATCAAACCCGGCTGAGAGATCAAAACCCTCAGCAGAACCAGATGGCTGCACATGGGGCACACAATGCACGTGCAGGCAGCCCTTGTGCAGCTCCTGCAGCAGTGGAGATGCAAGAAAAAGTGTTTGTTCCTGCAGCCTCCCCGAGTCTGGGCTGTCTGTAGGAACAGGAAGGCTGCCATGGGGAAAAAATTGCATGTGCCAGTCGACAAGGTAAAGGCATGCAGTGCAAACACAGAACCCACAAATATCTGTGCAAACAGCCTAGAAATGTCCTTTCCTCACACGTTTCCAACAGGAAGAATCCTCAATGAGGGCATTGGCACTGGATCCCAGAGCACCCCTCTTCCCATGGCGCTTTTGAGAAATCTCTGGCTAATCCTCCAAGTCATGTGAGACTGGGAAAAAGCTGGTACCTTCAAGGACATTCATATTCCTAATTCCCTGGGTTGGTTCCTATGTCACACAGCCTGGAAATCTGTCCCACACACGTCTAAGAAAATAAAAGTGACATTGTGGAATGTGGAAAACTAATTAATATAAAAGCAATAAATGGGACAGGTAACCTAAGCATACAAACCAGCAGGTAACTTCTAGATGGCAAATTTAATGTATGACATTTCCTTGACCTGGCAAGGGCCAGTGGCACCCAGGGAAGGCACAGTCAGCTGGAGAGACCTGTCTGTGCCCCTGCCTGGTGCTGTGCCACCCCTGCCCCCTCACAGCATGTGTGGGGTTGGTCTTCACCAGGGGTCACTCACCCTGAAAAAAGCACCTTTGAGAGAATGACACCAAGACACACAGAGCTGTTCCTCCCTTCCCTGGATGTCTCTTTCTTTTGATTGTGTTCCACAGGAAGGGACAAGCGAGGGCTTGCTCTGACGCGGTGATGGATGGCTCCGGGCAGAGGGATGAGTGACACCCTCCAAGGACAGAGCTCATGGCAAACAGCCCAGGCTGCCAAGCTCCACTGCTAAAGAGCTGCGCTGCACAGTGGGGACCTCTCAGAGGCAGTTTCATTTCAGCAGTGTGGAAAAGCACTTTCTGGGAAATGCAAGATGTGTGGAGAGCTTCAGCTGTGCTCAGATCAGCCACCAGCAGGGACAGGGGTACACCACACAGCATGATCTTGCCAAGGGAGGTGACAAGCAGGCTCACATAACCCCTGAGAGATGGGTTGTAGCAGCTCACAATCCTTTGTGATAGCTATAAAGCACCATCAGTCTAGTTCACTGTGTGCCAAACACTGTGCAGCCTTTTTTTAAACAAATATAAACATGATCTTTAAGGAACAGGCAAGTATTCACAGAGAGCATGGGGATGGCATTGATTTACTAACAGTTGAAATTTCAATTCAGATTGATTTCCATTAAACATGCCAGAGGATATGGGGGTTTTATGGTTTTTTCCTGAAAATAAGATCTCCCTGTCATGCGAGATCTAAGAATTCACCAAGAAAAAGGAATAACTATGCTCTGAAGTTATTTACTTCACATTTCATTTCAAAGCTATTTAACCTGTTGTACACCAGAACTGCTTCAAACTTGATTTATTTTTTACCACTTTCTTCAGAAGGCTGTTTTAGCAGAGCAAAGAGCACTTAAGAAATGAGGGATCTTTTCTAACTCTTGAATGACATTAAAAAGAAAACTGAATAAATTGACCTATACCCTTTCCTCACACCACATGTGAACAAAGAACTTGTAGAGGAGCCCCCAGAATCCAGCCCACACCTGTCTGCTAGAAGAGCATCTCATTTACTCACTTTCTGTTCTTCAGCTACAGTAAACAAAACCAGAATTTCCACACAAAGCACTCTGCAGTGGTGGAGAGCTGATGCCTGCTCAGGAGAAAAAAAAAAGGTTTATTAATAAATAAAGCTTTTTTTGTTTGTTTTAAGCACATCCTGTATCTGTCATTTCCAGATATCTTTGGGCTTGGTGAGTCATTCTTACATTGCAACGCCAAGGGTAAAAAGCTTAGGGCAGGGCTTGGGGAGATGAATACCAGCAGCAGTTTCACCAAATGCAGCTGGGTACCAAGACTGAGGGATAATTTTTTGCCAAAGGAATGTTTGCTCATCTGCAAAATGCTTCCTGCCCCCACCAGCAAGCCAGGAAATGACACCTGGAGTAGGGCAGCAGCACCACCCTCCCTTGCCTCCCAGCAGAGCTGCACAGGAGGGAGCCTGGTCCTGGGGGCCATCACAGTCTGTTTCTGGGTGCTGGTGGCTTTTTTCCATCTGGGAAAGGGCAGATCTGTTCTTGTTCTTGATTCTGGAGCAAGGAGTACATGCAATTTCCCACCACCAGAGCCTAAGCCTTGAACATGGAACCCCCATGGTTCAACAGCTCTGGAAAACATTCATTTAGAGGGAGAAGAAGGTTGTTTCTGGAATAGAAATCCATTCTTACATCTTATCTCATTATTCAAAAAAGATTTCTGATTCATGCTTAATTCAACCCTGCCAGCACTCCCCCAAAGCCACATGATCTCCATGTCCCACTCCTCAGTGCAGCTACTGCAGGCTGAAAACCCAAGCCCTGCCCCAGCAGCTTTTTTTCTCAGCTGCTTTGCAAACATTTGCCATCCATCATTCATTGCACTTACAACAACCCTGCGTGCTCTTTTCTTAAACCACTGCCAAAGTCATCTGCAGGGGAACCTCAGGCAGGCAGGTACAGGAACACAGAGCTGCCTGCTTGTCTAGAATGCTACTGTACTTTCCACTCTGAATTCACATCCATTGCACCTTGTCCTCAATTTTCAGGACCAGTCTTTGCTCTCAGACGTGTTGAATATCCATATATTACAAATATACTTTGTGGAAAACCATAACACATCTTAATTATCAACACCATCACTTCAGAAGGACAGAGCCAAGTTTATGCTAAGATCCCATTACAGCATTAAACGCAGATAGCTCCTGTACAGCAGGAAAGGAAGAGAAAAGGGGTAGAAACCAAGCCACTAATCAAAAATGCACTATCTGATTGAAAAAATCTGTTTCTTGAGCAGCTCCTTGGGCCCAGGTTAAGTTAATGAAAAGAAGGTTCCCCCAGTACACGTGTGACTCTTTAGGCGACAGTAATCAAGCTGAGGTGCATTTCCTGGGGATTGGGAGCCAGCTGAGAGGAGCTGCCCTGCCTCGGGTCATTAAGCACAGCCAGGCAGTTACCACTGCACTGCTGCCATTACTGCCCATTTCCCTCCGCAG
>NW_005054308.1:3282605-3306664 GCF_000277835.1 Geospiza fortis | reverse complement strand
AAAGAGCCCTGTCCAGCTCAAAGGGGGAAAACCCTGGGGATTTTGCCCCTTCTGCGCCATTTTTGTAGTTCATGGGATGTCAGGAACCTGTGTGCAAACCTGGGTGACAGAGCAAACCACCCCACTGATGCTTCTTGCACTGTGTGGTGACAACACAGTTTGCAAAGCTGGGGTTTTCACCAAAATAAGCAGTTTGCCACACTGAGGAGTCCACAGACATCCTTTTATTTCCCTGTAGCCACTGGAAAAGGGTGTTTGCTTTCACTGTCCTACAGCCAGAACGATGTGGTTTGTTCACCCCTGAGTTTGTTCCCTTAAAGAAGTGCTGTAAGATCCTTCAGAAATGGTCTAGGAGAGGCAGCAACTGCTAATTTAACTGCGCTTTTTTAGTAAATACCAGAGTAAATAGACATAAATGTAAGGGGTTTAAATAGCAACAGCCCTAAGGCGTAAGTAAATTATCTTTATCCTCTTTTAACTAAATGGTTTCTGAGGGGTCGGGAGGGTTTTGCACATAAATATGTAACTTCACAAATATTCAGCAGAACCCTTTGAATTTATGTCCTGCTTATGCAAAGAGAAAAAGGAGTCTTCCAATTCCCAGCACCTTCAGAGACAAAAGGAGGGGCAAACACAAGGTTGCACGGTAAGAAAGCTGCACTTGGCACAGAAAATCAGTTGCTCTCTGGTGCCAGTGTGGGCTCCTCTGAGACCAGGGACCTGCCAGGGACACAGCATAGCGGGACGGCTCCTCACCATGCTGTGTGAACCGCGCCCAACCTGCAGATGGTATCAGCACTTGTACTCCTCGTCTATCAGTGTGAAATCTAACCTGATTCACAGCCCAAACATCACTCTTCAGGCTATAATTAAGCAGAAGTCTTGTTGCTAGTTTGCAATCTGATTTTAGGAAGGAGAGTGATGAGATTGTGGTTGGAGTCTCCAAGTGGCTTTGATGGGAGCTCATTCGCATCACAGAATCACACCCCAAAACTGCAGGAACAGCTCCTTAAACCTCCAATGCCATTTACACTGAGCCTTATTCATCTTTCACCATGCTTATTTTTATCTTTAGAAAGTAAAATGATGCTTCACAAACAAAATTATAATGACTAGCACTTAAGCAAACCATTTGATCCTGCAACCTCCCCGAGCGTTTTCCTCACTCCCACCACTCCCAGCCCAGAGTCCTGAGGCATGAAGAGGTGCAGCACCTACTGCTCTGCAGAGGGGTGCTGGTGCCACCCTGTGATCCAGCCCCAGCTTGGGCATCTCCAGTAGAAATAGCTCTGCACATCTACTGGTTTTCACCAGCTCTCCAAAGTGTGTCTCTGCGTTTCAAGCCTAAAAGTCTTCACAAACATGAAGGGCACATGGAGATTTTAAAATGTGGGTGTAAGCAGAAAGGAAGAGAGGGGAAAGGGATCTTTGTCCTGGCCAACCCCTGACTCCAGAGCACTGTATGTTTACCAGCCCTATTGGATGCAGACTCTAGCCCTGTCCCACAAAATCCGAGTGCAGCCCATTGGCCCCTCAAAACTCCTGGTGTGAATTATCTGTCCTTCAGGAAAGCCTGCTGATAAATCAGTCACTGGAACCCATTTTCTTTCTGGTGCTCAGTAATTGTTACAGTCTCTCCCAGTGCCTATGATGGCTGGGTTTCTCATTAGCATCTCAGTGAGCTGAAAGATGTGTAAACAGGTGTAGCTACAGAATTTCCTACTGGGTACACATCTGAGGAGACTCCAAAGCATAAATTACTCTTTCTAAAGTCAGTTTTAAATCATGCTCACTAACAGTCATCTCCTGCCCTTGATCCTTTCTCCTAGGATGGCAATAGGAGTTTCACATATGGTTTGAGTGAAGCAGGAGCCCTTCAACAGCTCCACATCCACCTGTTTCAGATTGTGTCATAGGTATGTGCTTAAGCATTTCATTAGCATTTCCCTTTTTTAATGTTAACCCAAGCCATGCTAACTCTACACATGCATCTGGAAGTTTGCAGCAGAAATGCAACTTGCACCCGAACCTGAAACATTCCAGAGGCAGCAGAGTGTGAAGCCGGTGGGTGAGCAAGGCAGCTCTGAAATATTCCTCCTGAGAACAGGATGTTTTCTCCTATTTAAAGGAAATTAAAACTCTCTGGATGCACAATGTGCAGTTTTAAAGATCCATCCCTAAATGTACAGATTTGGAGTATCATCATGCCCCTGTGAAACACACACTGTGCTCAAGGATCTCAGCTGCATTCCAAGGCCATATCCACGTTTCTGCTTTTTCCTCATCAAAGCAGAACTGCACCCCACCTCCTTTATTTTGTGAGCTGGGAGGGTCCTTGCTATTTCATAACTGCTTTAAGAAAACCAATAGAGTACCTGTGATGGAAAGAGCCACCCATTGCTGAGCCTTTGTTCCACGAGCAGTGTTACCCAGCAGCACAGCTCCAAAGCCTGGCTGGGAGCTGAACAGGTTTTAGCATGCTTTTTCATCTCATTTTTTCTGTCTCCTTTCAGTTGGAAGCTCAACTGTCAAGATTAAACCATCCACCTGTGTGGCATACCCCAGCATGGCTGAACTTGATAGATCTGCACAGTTGGATTCTGCAGCAAAGATCACAGATCTGAGACGTACACATTGAGAATAGTCTACTAATCTTTCCCCCCTCCACTCCTCCCCCCACAAAAGAGAAAACCCAAACATGTGTTTTTCCTCGTGGTGCTTTCTTTTTAAGGTATCTCCTGTCAACAACATCATAATGGGAATTCTCAGGGAATTCTCAAAGGGAAAGCTTTGAAAAACTAAATTGCTGTTAGTATCTCATGTCTTACACAGCATATTGCAGCAATTGAGGACAGATATGTGTAAAAAATTATTTGCAATGGGGGAAAAAAGAGAAAAGTCAGCTATGCAAGACACAGGTAGGTAGGGTGTTCCAAGTCTGAAAGCTCCAAGCACAGTTTGGAAATAATGAAGAACTCTGCAGAAAAAGGAACAGAAATGCAGGAATGGTGCAGGGTGAAGTGGGCTCAAACACCAGGTTGTGCTGCAGGGAAGCCCAGAGGTGAAGGAGGTGAAGGCCTCTGCACAGATGATTTAGTGATTAAGAATTTTAGAGAAGACATCCATCTATACACTGCTGCTCTCCCTCATGGGAAACCCTGACAGAAAGGACACAAACTGCTCAAGGACCTTAGCCGCCCCTCAGAGGAACCTTAACATTCAGCCTCCTCAGGGCTGAGCTCGGAGTAACTCATATTTCTCAGCATTTCCTCCACAAGGTGTTTTCTCCCTGTTGCTCTCAGTGTTGCTGCCTCACCACCTGCTATTCAGTTTTAGCTGTAAAACCTGGTGCATTCAAGTCCACCTTCAAACCAGTGTTATAATGCTCCATGGCATCGAGTTCTGTATCTGATCTCCTTTCCATTCCTCAAACCAAACTGCTGCCCCTTTGTCTTTTATTCTTACCTCATCTGTTGAACAAATGTCACAGCCACAGTTTTTAGAAATATTTGAACCTGACAGCTGCAAATACTCAGAGGCAACTATACGTGCAGAGAGCTATAATTAGTTGGAGCATTTAATTTTGTTTCTAAATCACTGGGATCCAGTATTGGAATCTCAGCAGACACAGACAATCAATACAGACAGTGTGACTTAGCGAGCTTTACGGTCATTTATTTTCCATGTATGAAAGGATAACTAATACACCCTGCCTACAATGACATATATTGTACTGCACAAGAAGGGATTTTGCTTCTCTAAAGCTCAGACCTCGATACATCCACTCATACCAACTTTAGCAGTGATACCACACTGAGTGCAGCAGTCAAAAATTACCCCTGGGAGAGCAGAAACTACAGGCTTGGGCTGAAAAAAAATTAGTGCATAATAATTACTTAGTGATTGCTGCAGGGTGCACTAAAATCATCAGCTGGAATCTCTAATGTTGCCTAAAGTAGGTGTCTCTCATCACTCCTGTCTTATGGAGGGTCAAGGCACACAAGTACCCCTTTTGCTGAAGGCAAAGAGATGAAGTTTGAGTCTACAAGCCCCAGCCTCACATCTCATTATTCAAAGCCCTTCAGAGTTCCTTGGTACTGACAGTAAATAAAAATTTCTGATTTGTTGCACTTCCTGCAGTTTGATTTCTCTGACTGGATGCAATCTTCTCCAAAGCTTCAGACCACTACCCTACTACCCCACTACCCACCACCTTGTCCATACACAATAAATCCAGGGAATTTATTACCTTCCTTTCTCCTACAGCCAAAGAAGCAGCAGACATGCTCAGAGCAGAACCTCTCCAAATAGCCCATCTTCAAATAATTCCAAACAAATTTAGGAGTAGACCCCAGTTTCCTCTTCCTATTCAAGACATTCTTCTCTTTGCTCTTTTCTGAAGAATCCTTTCAGAACTGGGACATCCCAAGTAACTATCTCATCATCTCTGTTTCTGCATCCATGACTGATGTAGCTGTGTGGATTGTGTAAAGTTGCTTTGGGTTTCTAATTGTGATATTAATTAATTTATTTGAAGAGAATGCAGTTGAAGTAATAAAATGAAGAAGACAAAGAAGCAGCAGCCTATAAAATCATTATACCCAAGTAGTTTTATTGATAAGGATTAGGAGGAATAGCAGGAAGACAGAGAAGGAATAATATTTAGTTCAGATAATAAAATTATATGACCTGCCATATTCATAATGTTAAACAAGACCTGAGGGAAGCTTAACTTGAAAGATTACACAGGTGGATTCTTTTCCTTTGGAGAACATGAAAGATTATTGTAAATGTCTTTTTACGCAGCTGCCTCTTCAAACACAGTCACAAGAAATTAGCCAAAGGCCCATTTTTCACCACATGGTCTGACACACACAGCAGAGTGGGGATGGAGCCCTTATTGCTGCCTCTGCTCAGAGCAGGGCTCAGGGAGGCTTTTCCAGCACATCAAAAGTTTTGGGGGGGTTGTGCTGTACCAGCTCCTTGCCCGTCCTGCATCCCCTGGCTCAGGCACCACAGTTTGGCTCAGAGGGCACCACAGGCGTCCCCAGCTGTGGGGATCATGTACTGATGGCCAGGGGATCAATGTGTAATGATCTATTAAGATAAATCATGTAACCACTGCTCTTGGAATAGGCACTTGGGTTCTACAGGCAGCCAGGTAATACCTGCAGGCAGGGGTCTTTCCCCAAAAAAAGGAGCACCTATGGATAAGGCACAAATGAGAAGAGGGAGAAAGCAAGTCTCCATGCCCTCCCAAAGATGCTGCTGTAGCTGGCTACCAATGGGTTTAATTCATTTAAACAATCAAATCCTAATTGAAATTAGCAGTCTACCCCCAGAGACTTGCTGCTCAGTAACCCACTTGTTTGGGACCATATTCTGTTAAAATGCTCCAGCCAAGCTCTCTTCAGGTGTTCTGGTCCTTAAAAGTTGTTCAGGGATACACCAAGATTGGCAAGCAAGCAAGTCTCACTTAATCTGAGAGACGATGCTTAAAATTTAAAAAACAAGGTGGAGAAAAATAGCAATGTTTCTGTCCTAGGAGCCAGAGGCATTCCCAAATAGTCCTTGCTCTGGGCTTGGGAATTTGTTTTGATTTTTACCTTGATGTTCGCTCACTTTAAGCACCAAGATCCAAAGCCTATATGAGAGCAATAACCATTCCAAGACATTTACAAATGACCCTCTTAACTGTTTATGAGACATTATCTGAGGTAAAGCAGAGTAGGAGAAATAAACTTGAAGTAGGAAGAGCTGGCTCGCCTCCCAGATGGAGCATGATAAAGCACCAGTGTCAGTGTTTCTTCTCAGTTTTATGGCAGCCTTTAACTGCTTGGTGTTTAGGATTTTTTATCAGAAAACGGAAAGAAGAAGGAATGGATCCAAAGCAAAGAGGTTTTCACAAACAATATTCTCCAAATGACTTTATTGAGCAGATACTGTGTTATCTGGCTATCAAGATAACACCATTTATTTTTTTACTTGCCACAACAGCCTGCTGCTCAGATTCCCAGTCCTGGGATGTACAAGGAATTCCTGAGCACAGCAATAAATTTTCAAAGGGATCTGGATGACCCCACTGCTTCTTTCCTATAGAAAATATCCTGAACGAAGTTAATCTCTGGTCAGATTTAACTCATTAAATTGATTTCTATTGTCTCTCTTAAACAGTGTGCTAGTTTTCAGTTCCCATATTTAGAAAAGCTCTCTGGATTTTGTTCATCTCCCACAAAAGTTTAATGAATGGCCCTTCATGAAACCATGGGAATGGAATACAATTTTTACACAGAAAGCTCTCCTGGTAGTTGAAATTGCATGAAAACTGCCTCACTTCTACTTTTTCTTAGCCCAATGCAGAAATAAACTTAAATCACAATTTTTACTGCCCCTTCAAAACATTTTCAGCACTACTTCGAGGAAAGAAGAAAGGGTAAACCTCAGTTGTTCCAGTTTGTTCAAATTTTGAAATGTAAAATACAAATCAGAGCACCCATGCTGGGTTTGGAGGAAAGGTAAACAGAAATTGAGGGCTCTCAACAGGGATTTCTGCTTTTAACCACCAGCTTTAGGCAGCTCTTCGCAAGGAAGAGCCTAAAATGAGTGACAGGGCTCCAAAGGGAAAAAATATATCAATGAACCAGTGGCATTCAGTTCTGAAAGCACACATTAGTTTGCTATTAAAAGAAAAGACAGCTAGGCCTCACATTTACAAAGCTGGGGGTTGGATCTTGACTCCTTTCTATTGCTTACTCCTTGGTTATGAATGAGTAAAGCCATCCATTTACACCATCCTCCACAGAGCAGACAACCAGTCAGGTCTAAGTATTTACTCCTTATTAAGTGATAGAACACCCTGTAAAGAAAATATGTTCATTGTATTGGATATATTGGATTAAAAGCTTCCCAGTTTTATGAAAACTTTATTGAAATGGTTGTCAAATTCACAGAATGAACAGAATTTTGACAAAAATGTCTAAATCCATTTAAATGACATTTTTTCTCATGCTTCTGCAAAGAACTCGGAAATGCGTAAAAAAAATTGATGAAAGAAACCCAGCAAAAGGAGGAAAAATTAAAATACTTCAGCAATAGAAAACTGAAGGTGATACTTTACACAAACAGAAGGTTTGGCTTTTCCAGGACGCCAGTGCTCACAACACCTCTGTCATGTGCCATGAAATGCCAGCAGGACTAAGGGATGGACACTGGGAGGAGCAGAGCTGAGGGAGGTGCTGGGAAGATCTCTCGTCTTCTCAGGCTGCAGCTGAAATCAGCTCATGAGGACAGAGCCAAAGAAAGAGCTGAGGAAACTCCACGTCTCGGCACCCATGGAGCCAGTTTTTGTTTGGATTCAATATCACAGGCTTCTGCCAAGTCCAATGAAAATTTATCATCAGCTCTCTGAAAACTGGTGTGCTTCTTGTCCCTAATTGATTGATTTGGTTTAGCTCCCTCAGACCCAGCTACTGTTCAGAGGCTGAAGAGGAAAAGATTTCTCTTTGAGAATTTACCTGAAGATAAAAGCACATCCTGGGCTGCTCAAACACACAACGAGCTGGAGAATGCAGGACCCAACCATTCCCAGTTCATTAACTCTGCCAGTGCTCTGCTGTGTGACACAGCCCCGTGGCTGATGCTGGTCCTTCCCTGGGGCAAGCTACACCCCTGAGAGCAGGGCTACACCCTCCAGCCAGGTACCACATGCTAGAAACCCTGGATGAGTATGTAAAATCCCCTGATTCCGCTGGTATTAAATTTCCAGGCAAAAAAAAAAGAAGACGTGTCCAAGGAAACCACTCAACAGCCTGAACTTCAAGTTTTCAGTTCCAGGGATTTCAGAAAGCCCTGAATCAAAATTTCCACTGACACCATTTAAAAATATACCCTCCCCAGCCAGCAGGAACCCAAATGAAGACCGAAGAATTACTTGAGTCCACAGCAAGGCAAAAAAACTCATAGCTAGGTCCTGAAGGATCAGAATGGTTTTGGGGGTCAAAGAGAGAAAGCTGATGCCACCCTGGAAGAGGTGGGACTTCCCTGTAGAGATGTGATCCTGCAGGATTTCTCATTTCCCCCCAGGCACAACCTCACCACCACACCACATGTTTTACCTCATACCAGTTTCTCCCACATCGAACCAGAGACGGTCTAAGCCTTATTTCAGCACTACTCAGGTTTAAACTTGCAGGATGTCTGACCATGTTTTTCCTTTTTGCTTTCACCTTCTAGTTGCATTTTTCTCCAGATGAGAATAAGGTTCATGGAAATACTCATGCAAGCCAACCTCTTCAAGCTGAAATGACTAGAAAAGTTCATTTCTTGAACTTTATTGCACCTTTTTGGTGCAAGGGAATAAGTTGTTCTTCCAAGTCCAGCCATCCAGTAAGAGGTTAAGAACCAAATTTTTCTAAGAATTTCAATTGCAATCTGTTGCCCTCATTATTTACTGATAGAATAAAACATAGCATCCAAGTGTGAGGCGGGCAATAAATCCTTATACTTAGCACAATTCCATTCCAAGCAAACCCCAAGATCTGCACTACGTATGAGTGCAGCCTAATGGCTGCAAACATTATTTTAAGCATGTTAGCATGTCTCCACTGGAGGGGAAAAAAAAAAAAAAGTACTTTGTTTGAGATCAGAGCACATTTCTTGGGTACCAAAAGCACAGTGGCTCTGTTAATGCAGCCCTGAGCCCAGGATAACTCATTTGGAGCAGCAACACTCTGTCAGTTTTGCTGCCTTTGGCTTGCTGTTAGCATGGGTAGGTCTGGTTTGGGGGTATCTGCACCACAAACCTCTGCCCAGATCAGATGTCTTTCCCAGACTAGACATCTTTCCCAACACAGAAAAGTTAACCTCAGCAAAAGAAAAAATATTGGAAAATCTATTTCACAACATGGCGCAACTTTCCAATTTTCATTCATATCATCCAACACAAGGATTTTTGGACATGGAAGTGTTATTTCCCATTTGCCTCTTAGAAGAAAAAGAAAGGAGAGCCCATGATGTTCAATGTGCTGCTCATGGATTAATGTTGAGAAGAGCAACTTGTAAAATAAAAATGGGGTCTTAAAAAATAAAATAGCCTGACAAGGCAATATTTGAGCTGCCTAAAGCAGATTTATTTATACTTCTTGGCAAAGATCACATTTTAATTGGGGTTATTGCTCAC
Source organism: Geospiza fortis (assembly GCF_000277835.1). Lineage (NCBI taxonomy): Eukaryota > Metazoa > Chordata > Aves > Passeriformes > Thraupidae > Geospiza > Geospiza fortis. The sequence goes on along the minus strand of NW_005054308.1, from coordinate 3,297,486 downwards.
ATGAGCCTGGAACTATATAATATTATCCAATAATATAGAGAATCTGACACCAAAACATATCCCAGCACACATTATATTTGCATTTGCCAGACATGGAATCCCATAAATTGTTGTCTGATAAAGGTCTGCAGTTCAGTGGACAAGACTTTAAACAATTTGCAGGGGATTATGGATTTCGACATACAACATTCAGTCACGGTTATTTGTAATCAGATGGTCCAGTGGGAAAGGGAATTAAGCATTCCAAGCAGAGCCTGGCCTGAGGCTCTGTTGAACTTGAGAACAGCCCCTTCCAAACCTGGGCCATCCTCCACAAGAGCCTGACAGCCTCAGCTATTCAAACCTCCCAAGGAAGGTGAAGCTGATCTAGATGTCTGTGAGGATGAGGCACAAATCATCTTACAGCATCAAAGATCCAAAACCTGGGATGTGCAATTTGCTGCCTGCATGATGCTATTCAGGGACAAAGGAGATGGAGATTTTATGGCAGCTGCTCATGTTTCCCATAAAATTCAAAGCTCATACAGGGAGAATCAGGAGGAAGCAAGGAGTAATTGCAACTTATTTCCCAGGGAAACAGGGACCTGAACTGGAAAAGGATACAACAAAACCACTGCAGGAGCAAAAAGAAGCAATAGGGATGGAAATGCTCCTTGGGGCATAAGCCCAAATACCCAGAACTCCTGAAAGATTCAGTAAGCTTTGACACAATAGCCACCATCACCATGCTCCCTGCAGCACACATAGTGGAAAATTCTCTGGCTTGTTATGAAGAGGGAGGGCTGGGTAACCCAGCACTGGTACCTAATGCTGCTGAGTGGGAGCTGATCCCAGTCAAGGTGCCCCAGACAATGCCACCTCTCTGCAAGAGAGATGCTCAACCTCCCTGGGGCACCTTTTTTCCAGGTGATGTCCAAAATTCTGAGGAAAAATGTCATGGAACTCTCAATTTTTTCTCATGCTTCATTTGGTTTAACCTAGGCTGGGTCTTGTGTACCTAGCGGCTCCACCAAGGGGCTGGTCATGGGGGAATGGGGACAAACCTCACCCTGGAGAAGCACAAACCCTTGGCAGCCATGCCTACTACTGAAATGAAATGTCATGAAATCACAGTTCCAGGCAGAAAGACCAGCTCTGGGGCTTAAGTTTTGAGTTCAGTTGTACTGAACCTCTACTAACAGTCATAATTGGGGATTGCAGACCATTGCCAGGAACATGTGCAAAGAACCCAGTAAAATCCACATGTATCAAGGTTTGGAATCATGTCATCATGGAACATTTCAGGAAGGAATGCATTTAATGGGATGAAATAGTAGAAAAGGAATATAAGCAGGTGTTGCTTTCAGACAGGTCTCTGCACACATTGACAGCAATAAGCAAAATACAGATGAAAAGATGGACCTGGATGTGGAGGTGGAATTGGAAACAAGGACTCTAATAACTACCTTAGACAATCTTTGCCTTGGTCTTGTCCTGTCTTAGAGCTGTAGTAAAGAACAGCAAAACATAGCCTTGAATATCTTGGATGTCAACTGAACACCAAGGTTATTTTCAGTTCTTTCTAAAATTTCCACAGGATCATTCTTTTCCCCCTCTTTCTGTGGAGAGTACTGAAAACCACTTAAAAGAGTGTGTGCAATAAGGCCAAAGCTTTCCAAGAGAACTGAGTGCTGGCAAAACAATCCAGGATGAGAGCAGTGGGAATTGCTCTGGTCCATTTAGTAAGAGTAGAAGAGCACCACATCAGTAGTACAAACAGCCCTGCATCCCCCTGCCAGGAATCTCTGCTGGCCAAGGAAGGAAAAGAAAGAGAGGTTTAAAAGAAGCCATCCACATGCTTATATTCCATGCTTTGGCAAGATCTGGTTCAAGATACTTTAATCATTTTCATGAATTAGAAAACCTCGTACTCACAGGCTGATCTTCCTTTTCTTCTTGGGGACTTGTTTCCTTGAAAACAAAGCGACCCATTGTGTTCTGAGGGACTCTGTGAGCTTCCACAGAGCTCTGCAAATGAGGAATTCCACAGAAGTCCACAGGTAAAAAGTCCAAAAAGAGATTGCAAGTCAATGAATATTAATAAAGTTTGCCTAGTGTGTGTCTTCATTTTCGTCAGTCTTCTGATTTAAGAAAAGTTCAGGTTTCTGTTCCTCAGGGTAAACTAAAAACACCAGGAGTTACACCAAGTAGCCTCAAATTCACATGGAAGGGGGGCTCCTGGTTTTGCACAGCATGATAGCAAGAGCGAAGCAAGTGTTAAACAAAAGACACTCCCTTTCTTCCAATGGCAAAGGCATCTCACTCAATTTCTGCTGTGCAGATTACAATGAATACACATTTGAATCCTCTGATGTGAGACCTGGTCCTGTTCACTAGGACAGCTCAGATTTGGGTCATGGCAGGGGGTCGAATAAAACAATAAGAAATTAAAGTATATCCTGAGAAATAAAAACTGTGCCCTTATATTATTTGATAACAAAATTAATCTAGTAAAAGAGATGCCTGGAACTACTCTTGACAGCTACCAACACTTACAACAGCTACCACAGAGCATTTTGAAATGGGATACAGTGACATCTATTTTACTGATGGGCTCCTGAGGCAAACAAAAAGGCAAGAAGTGACAGTCCACACACTCACCCTGGAGAGCAACTGAATCTGGGGGCTTTGCAGGTGTAAAACCACCACAGAAGATTGACACATCCTCCTCAACTTACCAGAGCTCCGTGGAAGTTTTCTGGAGCAAAACTGACACCTGTGTAATTTCTACAGCATCTGCGCTGGGGATGAGACTGTGTCGGTATAAAATTAGTACAAGAGATAGGAGTCAAGCCTCGTAGGTAAAAGCCTTGAAATTCTTGTCTCCTGTCAGCATGAAAATTTTCTGATCCAACTGTCAGCATGAAAAACAAAATGGTCAATAAGCATGAAATTCAGCTTTTTAGCTACTTTTGGCTAAAAAGGTGAATTCATAACAAGGAATTCTACAACTATTAAATGATTAATGTAGGACTTCCAAGAAGCCACGCAGACGGTGCCGCTTGAGGAGTTTTTAACACCACTTGAGATTTTCACTGGGACTTTAAGCTTTCCTGACAAATGACTCGAACTTTCAGGAAATAATTCCATTATCTAGAAATGGCACTAAGGAGAAGTGCACACCTCTCAGCCATCTGCATGTTTGGACATGGGTGACCTTAGTCCTGCCTGGACCAGTGCTGGTCCCCAGGGAGGACACCCAGGAGCTTTCACATCCCTGGTGCTTCCAGCCATTGCCCATCTTCTTACATGACTCTTCCTATTTGGGGCTTGCAGTCAGCCTGGAACAAACACAGAGCTCATTTCCAAACTGGCTCCAGTGCCTGACTTCCTCATTGGTGCCATAATAGCAAGGCATTCCTCACGGAGTGCTATTCTTCTTTTTGTTTTTTTAACGTTATTAATTGTCCCCATTGACAGTTCTAAACGGTTGGTTGGTTTTTTTCCCCTCTGATAAGACAAACACATTTGAATCAAACAAGCCTTGACAAATGCAGGAGATACACATTGCACTGAAATAATGAGGGAGCTCTTTAATACAACACCACAATATGTATGGGCAAGTTGTTGCACTGGAGCAGTATGAGCTTGTCAGATCACAGTGAAAGGGTATTCATTGAAAGAATAGGTACAAGGAAGAACAGCAGAAAGTATTCTGCTGTACAAACATGCAGCTAAGCAAAACCTTTGGAAAAAAATGGGACACATGCAGCATTGAATCATTTCTGTACAAATAAAAATGTCAGTAAAAATACCAACAATAGAATTATTTCCCTGACAAAGACAAAAGCCCAAATTAAGTCTCAAATTTAGTCAGGTCCAGATACATAAAACAGAGAAAATTAATTAAGAGCTGTCAATAGATTTGCAAACTATAAAGCTGAAATAAGTGACAGCATGATGGTTGTTAAAATGCAGAGGTTTACAGCACATTCAGATAGATGTGTACAAAGTTACACTTCCCAAACCACCCACAATTAACTTGTTTGTATTCCTAATAATGATAATTTGCTAAAATCAGGAAAAGGAAAGCGTGACAGCCATCCTTCCCACCCCTGTTTGCCTGTGTGTGTGTAACATGGGCAACAACCTTCCCAAAGCGCAGGGCAGTGTGACTCACACTGTCAATATAACTCCCAACTTCATCATTAAAAGGAGGTGCCAGTTTCATGCCATTCAAAGCATATTTTGAAGGGCAAATGCTCTGTGGCCTGACAGCAGGCCTGCCTGCAGTACCAGGCAGTGTGTGCTGAGCTGTGTCCGTGGAGCTGAGCAGTTCTGCTGGCTGTGACAGGAGGGTGAGATGCTGTGAGCCTGCTCTCCACACCATGCAGGAGCAAACCATGGAGCTGTGCCTGCCTGGTGTGCCTGGCACAGCCCTCTCCCTGCGTGACAGTGACAGCAGGTGGTGCACAGCCCTTGGTGGGTGTTTGGGCATGAAGAGGCTTGCAGGGAGCTCCTGCCCTCGCTGGAGGGGTTAGCAATGGAAAGCTGTGAGATGGGGCTTTCCCAGGGCACTCCTTGTCTGTGAAAGGCAAGGAGCAGTGTCACCACCACCAGAACGAGAAGTGGTGGCTCTGATGGAGGGGATGTTGGTTGCTTCACTCCAAAGGAGCTCTGTGTTTGTAACCACCCCCTGCAAGAGGAGGTCCTGGCAGAAGGAATGGATCCTGCCTGAGGCAGCTCCTCTCCAGCACAGTGACCACAAGCATTACCCACCACTAAGCAGGTGCCAGTGATGGCTTGCATTGAGTCCTCCCAGGCTGGTTTGATTGGACCAGAGGGCTCCAGCCTGGTCTGATCCTTCAGGAGGAAAGTCATGCCCTGCCACCATGAGCAGGGTGATTCTGAGTGCGACCTGGCTGCTGCAGCTCTGAGCCAGGGCTCAGTCTCCCCTCCCAGCCCAGCTCCCACTGCCTTCATGTAAGACACAAGAATCTGACCTCCAGAGACACGTTCTGGAGGACAGAGATCATCATCCACAGGCTACACAAGCTGTGACCTTGCCCTTGGGCATTTGCCTGCTCCAGCATGTCTCTCCTGTCACTGATAAAGTGCGTCCGGATCTTCCTCACGTGCTGAAGAAGGAGGAAGGCAAAAATCCCACTGTTGAGACTTCCAGTCCAGCATTGGCACAGCAATCCTGGGGGGAAAGGGCTTGCATGGAGCCAGCTGCCCCACTGCCACCACCCAGGGCTCCCAGTCACCTGCCTGGTCCTGCTTTTCTCGTTGCTGCAGGCGCTGCTGGTCAGGGGAAGATGATAGCTGCAACCCAACACAGAAATAATTAACTGTGGGACACCGAGGGGAACATGCCACGATGATCAAGAGCCTGCAGCCTGAGGCAGCCCAGCGTGTCAGGAGAAGGGAGCAGCATCCCTGCGAGAGCTGCCACTCAGCGCTCTAATTTGTAGCGGCCAGGCATCCCACACCGGCCCGCCCTCCGCCCGCTGCCAGGAAACAGCTCCGAGTGGGAATTTACACCGGGAGGAATTAACAGCCTGCCCTGGGCTGCCGGGAGGCGGTTCGGGTTTCACGGCTGCCGGCGGATGGCGGAGCCGAGCGCTGCAAAGGGGACACCGAGCTCGCAGCGCCCGCAGGGTGCGGGAGGGCAGCGCTGCTGGGCAGGGCTTCTCCAGCTGCAGACACCCCGGGACCCCCCGGCCGCCAGCTTTAACATCAACAAGCCCGCAAACAGCCACTGGGTGAAACTTCTCTGGGCGAAAAAATACTCGAGAAAATGAAATAGCGTGATGGTATCTCTGCAGGAGCTCAGCAAGTCCTGCTGCTCAGGGAAGAAGCAGCTCCTGTTTGTCTTTTACCTGGGATGAAAAGGAGCTGAGAAAAGTTCGGGAAGAAGAAAGGCAAAGCAGGACAGAAACATTGTTGGGTTCAAGAATACATAGGAGATGGGAAAGGAGCACCAATGACAAGCCAGCCAGGTCATGGGGACCGGTGTGTGTCCTGCAGGACACAGGGACAGCTCTCGTGATGCAGCTCTGTGAGGAGCACTCCAGGCAGAGTCCCTCATGGCAGAGCACTGGCAGGCAGAGGCTGGAAGGAGCTTTGGAGGAAAGCAGAGGACCATGGTAAGGCAGCTGGGATAGAGAGTGAGGGCTGAGGTATAAGGAGGGGAAAGCAGAGCCAAATACATCTCAGTCAGCTGGAGGATAGCAAAGGGGGCATGATAGGAGCCTAAAAGTATCTGGAGGCTGTAAACATCAAGGAGGGAGAGAAATTATCTGCAGTTGTATAGATGGCATAATTAAGAGTAATGGGATGAGATTAGGAAAGGAAGGGTTTAGGCTAAATATCAGGAAATATTTCCCAATGATGAAATGTGTTAGGTTGCTGAATAATCCTTCCAGGGAAGACATGGGAGCACAGCAGTTTAAAGGGTTATGACTACCCATGACTAAAGCCTGGGCTATGTGCTGTCAGGCGTAATGGATAATGTAATTTTTGTCTCTGGCCTCCAAGGTTATTTCCTTTCCATCTCTACAGGAGGAATATTTTATCAAGTAATACGTGCTTTGTACGTGATGCTCCTTTTGTCAGAGACAAAGAGGCTCCCAGTTCCCAGCCCTGCCAGGAGTGTCACTGCAGCCAGAGGATTAGGGATGCACCCTGCTCTGCTGGTCACACCTTTTGCCTCCAGGGCACAGACACTTCTCCAAAATTCCAAACAAAACCTGCACTTTACCAAAAAAAAAAAAAAAAAACCAAAAACAGGAGCTGGTTTCTTTTGCATTGATTTTCAGTTTACAGTTAGATAACATGAAATGTATAAAAGTAAAACAAATTACCCAAACGAAGTGCTGGAAAATAGGGAATGGAAGCATTGGAAGTTTGCAGCAAATTTCCTTGTTCTGCCTTATTTGTCTTGAGACAGATCTGGACTGACAGCATCAAATTACTCCTTCAGTCAAACCTAGGAAGCTCTTGTACCCCACAAAATCTGTACCTGCCCAGAAAACAGAATTTCAAGTCATTTTCATGGGAGGGTTTCCATTCAGACATTAATGAGGAAGAATCAGTCATCCAGACAAGAGGAAGGCAGCACAGAAAAGCCATCCATAGAGACCTGACTCACTGCATTTACAGTTGTAATTAGGGGGCTGGAAATGCTCAGCAGCAGCATTCGCTGACAGAACTAGAACAACATCACCTTTCATAGCTCTTGAGAAATGCATCAGGTACAATTCCTCAGCCTCAGCAGTGCCAGTGGGGCGACAGGGCTGGCACAGGAAATGAGGGGACAGAGACACAAGTTTTCTGAGGACAGGTGTGCTAAAGCTTCATTCATGCCATGTTTCTCCTGTTTATTACAGTGGACAGCAGGACAGCAGCTCAGGTCTGGGCTCCAGCATTAAATGGAGATCCCAGATGCTGAGCATCAGTGATGAGGCAGTCAGGGAGAAGTGGGATTTCTGAGTTTTTTGGAGCCCCAAGGCTGGGACATGGTGGGAGGAGGAGGACTAGGGAGCTATAATAAATAAACACTCTTTAACACTGGATCTCAGTGATAATAATCCATCAAATCCTAAAGGTTTGCCCTGAGCAACTACCCAGTTTATGTACAGTGGGTTACTTCCTTTGTACAAAATCTTTCATGCATCCTTATTTCCCATATACTGTTTCACCTCATGTTATACCTTGTAATCTTGGCTTGTAATGCAGTTTAGAGTTATTATATGTCACATAAGGGTTGAAGTTTAAAGAAACCAAACCGCAGCTGAGCTCAGCCACACCGTAGCACTGGGAGGAGCTCTCAGAAACGCTGAAGTGAACCCATGGAATGCTTTTCCCACCTGCAGACTTTATTACCAGCAGTTTCCACATGAGTGAGCCATGGCCAAGGACCCCAGCACATCACAGGGAGCAAGAACAGGAACAACTGGAGGTTTCTCCTGGCAGAGTGTTGGTACAGCCAAGGCCAAAAGACAGCAGCAGCTCTGTGGGCACTGCTGATGAAGGCAATGAGGCTCTGGTGAAGAAGGATATCTAATATTTCATAATGTTTTAAAACTAATGAAGATGTAAAGATGTGAAACCAAAGGGTTTGGCTGCCCAGGAGGGGCAGGATTGGAGGATGCAGTACACAGCTGGTCCCTGCATCCCAGCCCATATCCACCCCTCATCCCCCATCCCACTGCAGCAGCTTCTGCCACTATCAGATGTGAGTCACTGCCAGAGGCACCATGCCAGACCTGATGAACCAGAGGTCTTATCCGGTCTGGAGGATCTGAACTTCCAGTGTTTACTTAAGAATGAAGAGGAATAAACTCTGGTTTTTTAAGCTAAACATGTAAACGCACTCACTAATCTGAAGAGGTACAGTAAGCAACTGTACAAACACACCTTAAATGTTTTTTGGCAATTTTTGCAGTTCACCCAGAAAGATGTGTTGTGTTTCAAAACATAAAAATCCATCTTCCCCAAATCCACAGGGAAATATTCTGCTTTTCTCTTTTGCAGGTACCAAAAAGGTGAAGCAAGAAAATCTGCAGCTAGGTACACCTTCACACAAAATACCAAGCACTGTGAGCAACACAGAGGCAAAAACACCTCTGCAAACAAGACATGCAGGTGGATTTTCTCTGCAGGTTGGGGGAAACAAGGCAATTAAAGTACCTGACACCCTCATCTGTAGTACTTGATTTTATGACCCGGAGCCTAAGCCTATACTTCTCCCCAATAGCCACATATGATGCTTTTAAAAAATATTTCACTCCAGCCATAGCATTGAAATATCATTCAAACACATTCTGAAAGTTTTTGGGGTTTTTTTTTCCCTGAAAACATGGCCAGTTACTGAATTTAATGTTCTGTAGAGCAAAACCACAAGGTTTCATTCAGTCCTCATCTATAATTGTGGTAGACACTAAAAAATCCCTTGAGAGCTCCAGCACACACAGAGCCAGACCAGATCTTCCAAGTTCCTTCCACACACAAATCCTCCTGAATAACAAATATTAATATATAGTAAATAATAATTGCAATGCTTAGCACTTCCCACCCATAGATCTCACAGTAATTCACTGAGCTGGATGAATGCCTTTAATTCTCTTGCTCCCAGGCAAACAAGGACTTCTCTTCTGCAAACATTTTCCATGCAGGTGTTTCATTTTAACCTTACACCCAGTTTTGGTGAATATGCTGTGGTCAGCCTGGGAGAGCTCCAGGTTAGCCTTCTTCTGTAAATGTTCCCCTCAGGAGAGCAAAAATACTAAATGTGTTTTTAACCTACAGACATTAATGATTCATCTGCTTTCTAAGCAGCAAATATTTGCACCCAAGCTTGAAATCAGGTGGGCTTTAAGGTCCCTTCCAACCCAAACCATTCTATGATTCCATGGTTCTGTGATCTTTGTCAGGATGGTGTTCTCTGGAGCATGAGGACAGCCAGGGTGGGATGGCAGGAGTAGCACCATGAGTGCGCAGGAGAGTTCTTTGAGGAAGCTCCTGAGATGCAAAGCTTTTGGGCGTAACAAGATCCAACAGGTCTTTTCATGTGCAACTACCAAATCCACCTTGAGCATCTTCACCTCCATGCCTTGTTCTGTGGTAAAATACATGAAGACATAAAAAAGATGGGTTTTTTTCACATCAGCTCCACTGGACACTCTCAGGCTGCCTCTGGAAGTCATCTCTCCTTTCTGCTTGCTGACTTTAGGAGACCTTGATGATAGGTTTGGCAATTAAAAATCATCTAAATACAGCTACATAGGGTAGGTCCATGAAGAATGAGATGCATATTTAGAATTCAGTGCAGAGTTGGTTGCATCCTCCCTGGAACCACACAGAAAGTGCAAATTCCCTCAGAAACGCTGCCTGTAGTGCAAGTGCAGCCTGTGTTTAACCCCATGTGCAGACAGGGGTGGTGGGACGTGCTGGTGCTGAGCACAGCCAGGGCCAGCAGTGGGAGCAGCAGGGGATCCCCTGGCCCTGCTCCCTGGGTGACAGCTCAGGGCTAACACAGGGCAGCCTGTCCCAGAATGAGAACACTCAACAGTTCAATCCATCCCTGCAATTAGGAGGCAATAACTTTCAGGGGGGAGAAAATGTAACAAAATATTAAGCCATCAGTTTTCATTTGTATGAAGCCCTGTGTTTGCTGCCAGAGAGCTCGATCCCATATATAGCTCCTGCCAAATAATGTGCATTTACCTCATTTCCACCCCCAAGCAGCATAGTCACCTATAAAGATTAATGTTTGGGACCTGTGCACAGACTGGAGATGAGTTTCAGATGGATCATCAGGCACTTGAATAGTTTTAGAACGGCCTTGGAAGTCATTAATCTTAATAGATACAGCAATAATAATAGAAGACAGAGAAGGTCCCATGGGGCAGGGGAGGAGGTGGTCCTGGCTCTGAGAAAGTCTTGTTCCACTATTTAACTTCAGGAATCAAGACTGGCTGGGCCAAAGTCCCCTCTCCTTTCTCTCACCTTGGCCCAAAGCCAATCTCTGGGGAAGAAGGAGGAATAAAATACATACCCAGTGACAGATATGTGTACTGCACATCTCTGCCCTCAGCATCTCTTCAGGAATGAGCACAAATTTACAAGCTCAGTCCCTGTTACTACCAAAACTAAATGAATCTCAACTAAAGGTATGCTTGAGTATCTATATTATACCTATATGCTGGGTTTTTTTTCCTGACAAGGTCTAAGCAGCTGGTTTGAGTAGATGCCAGGGTCTAATACAGGGCATCTTCAGCTCCAGTGTGGCATTCAGACAGTGAATGAGCTGAGACACTGCTGGGCTGTCAAAGCATAGGTGAATTATACCAAGCACAACACAGTATTTGGAGTCAGAGGTAACAACTACCTTGTGAGAGCACAGGAAGAATCTGGGTTAATTTGAAGGTATGTGGACCATTTATCACCTTCCCCAAAAATCATAATACATGGAACAGACTGCAGTAGAGATATTTGGATTCATGTCTAGACCTTAAGTAACTTTTCCCCAATGCCCAAATCCCCAAGACTCTGTTCTTTGGCTGCCAGTCCTCTGACAGATCTCTGGAACATCATTGAATGTGTTGTGATTTCACTGGCAAGTAAACAACTGACCACAAGCTGCAGAATCAAAAAATCCTGCAAGTGCAGAGATGAGAAATACATCAATATTTCATTGATGGAGATCTACTCTCATTAACATCTACATTGTATAAGGAAACATCTCCAAATGTCATCCCGAAGAATAGCAAGAAGTTTTATTGGAGTAAATGTGGCCTTTCCAGTTGTCACAAACAGGGCTATAATTATTTTCTAAGAGAATTAAGCTAAGTATTACCACTCTCTACTAAACTTTGTTTGTTTGTTTCTGTTTGTTGTGGGTGATCCTTGGTTTGCAGCTTGTTAGCAGCATGTCACCAGGGAATAAACACAACCACACACACAAAAGAAACTTCTTTCCCAACATCTTTCAAGGTTCTGGCTGCTGCTAATTGCTGACTCACACAATTGCTGCAGTTTGGGTTTTTTTGTTGGTGCATAGCTGTCACTATTAGTACTTTGGGATGCATTAATGTCACGTGTGTTTATTACTCAAAAATGGCAGCGATGATAAATCCAGTGATTTTAAAGGAGTGAAGGGATTTCCTTGCCACAACAAGTGTTTTCTCTGTTTCCATCTAACCACAAGGCAGTGATGCCCACCTCATTCTTTCCACAAAGGATTTGGGTCTAGCTTTATTGATCCAGTGCAGCTGCAAGAGCCTTTCATAAGCACGATCAAAATGCCAATGAACTCTGCTCTTGTATAGCTTCTCCTGTTTGTCCAACACCTTTTCCTGCCTTAACCTGCCCACACCCTCCTGGCGGGAGGTCAGCGTAGCTGGTTGCAAGCACATAAACCTCCTACAACATGCTGGAATCACACCAGGAGACTGGGCAGGGCTGGAAAAAGGACTTCTCCCCGTGCTCATGCTTCATTTTCCTTGCATAAACTCACAGATACATTTTTTAAGTGTCAGAGCTGCTCTGCTTTTCCTTCATGATGGACCCGTTTTCCATCAGCAATGTCAGGCTGTGGGTGAGGTTAGGGGGAAACAGGGACAGCACTGGGTCTCATCCCACTGCTCTTCCCATAAATCTGAGATGTAGGCTTCTTTCAGTGGGGAATAAGAGTGAGGCAGGGAGGAGACTGAAGTTCTGGAAATATTGCCTTGAATGGATGATCTTGCAGGCCTGACTCACACCAAGCTCCCAGCGGAGTGAATGGGAGGGCTGCTGGACTCATATATAGAGGGAAAATTTCATTATTGACTCCCTTCCCCCCATATGGTTAGGTCTGTCTTGGGAAGGACAATATTTTCCAAACAATTTGTCATTTCTTTTTCTGAGCTCTCCTTTCCATTTGGCTCTAAAACAAATGTGCATGCACAGAAAGAAGCTCATTCTTTTAGTTTGCCTCTTCTGGGAAGCTTAGAAATGTTACAATCCAGTCATGTTCCAAACATCCCAGTTTCTCCCAGAGAAGCAATGTGGCCTTTTAGACACTATTCCAAGGATGGACTAACAGGGAAGGCTGCAAATAAAGGAATGGGTGAGTTTGGGGAGTCATTTCTACACTATATTTGGAAATATGGAGACATTCTTTTAATGAATGTTTGTGATGGTTTAAAAAAGAAATTGCAAAGGGTTCTTCTCTTTATGTAGGAACAATCTATGTCACCATCACACAGAATACCATCTTGGCTGTGGAAACAATACTTTTGGGAACTGGCTTGGCTTGGAGGTGATTTGATGCTTGTTTGGTTGGCATTGGGAAAGTCACCTGGTGGTGAGGTGTCCTTCCCTCCCAACCCCTGCAATGCTGGAACTCCTCGCCGTCATTTGGGCACAAGCCCTGGTGTGTTATTGACACCCCTCAATTCATCTGATTTCTTTTCTGGGGGAGAAGCTTTGCAATGACCATCTTTTATTCTGGAAGCTGAGAAAAGCAGACACTGAGACTAATTAATCCACCTCTGAATCAAGTGTGAAGGAAATAACATGATTTAGACACCTGCTTTTACTCACAGCTTCTATTTCCACCTTAGTTCACTCCTACATCTTACCTCAAAGCTACATTTACCTCCCTAGTACCTGAAGCTTGCTGTTCGTGCTGTTAGTGCTCAGAAATGTCTCAGTCCAACTAACCTATGTGGCTGAGGAGCTCAGTCAGGCTTCCAACCTGTAACACACATTCAGTGATGTGCAAGGGTGTGTCTCCCAGACTAGGAGGGGTAGAATCTGTATGTAATCTGCCCTTGCAGCCCAGAGGCCACAAACCAGCCCCACTGCCCTGCTGGGTGGTCTCTGACCAGTTGTTTGCCTCTCCAGAGGTCTTCTGACCCCCTCTAAAAAGGGGTTCACTCTGAGCTTGTCCCTCCAGAAGGAAGCTCCTGGGCTGGGGGATATTCCAGCATCCATATCCAATCTTTATGGAGGAAGGATCTTGACAGCCACAACCCAGGCTGCACATGGGCAGGATGCTCTCAGTAGTTGCCCTATTCACCTGCTCATAGTCATGACTCAAATTACTTGAAAACCTTCACAGAATCAGAATCACAGGCTGGGTGCACTAGGAAGGGACTACTGCAGATCCTCTAGTCCAACATCCCTGAAGAATTTCTTCAGCACCCACCCACAGACCTGGGCAAAGCCTCTCGTGGTGCTGAGGGAGCTGTGCCCTGGTGCTGGCCCATCTGCAAGACTGGAAGGACACGGGGTGTCTCCCCAGCTTCTCAGACAGACAGGCAGCCTGGGAAGCTCCCCTCCGTCCTCAACATGTAAACATCTGCTGGAGGAAGACTTTTCTCCTAATAACACATCATTAAACATTGATTTAAAGACAATCATCTTCCCTCTTTTCAGTTTCACAGCACCTTTAAAACAGCTGTTAGGCTGCAGAGGAGATGATCAGCTGAACAGGAAACACATTGTTAGCTCCCAGCATTAAAACAGTAGAATGCATTAATTTATGAGCTCCCACTCCCTCTCCAAAAGTTTTATTATGCTAATATCACCTTGATGTGCTGGTAGGCCCCAGTGCCAAAGCCTCTTTCACACAGTATGTGCCATCCTAAATTACAGGCTGGTGCTTCCTGGAACAGCCTTTGGAAAACTGGAGTAAACCAGTAAGCACTGAAGTTAATATTATCTTACAGACTAACAACCAGCTAATGCTCAACATGTGAATCCGATTTACTTCTTCTTTCTATAACAAATGGCAAGTGTGGGACTGGACTGTTGCTGATTTTATGCTATTTATCTTTCTGATCCATTCCATATTCGTTGTCCTTCGTTTTCAGCTACAGTTATAGCCTGTGTGTGCACGAGTGTGTGACCTGCTGTACTTAGGAAAGCCCTAGGCACACCCCTGCTGTCGTGTTTGCTTGGTCACTGCATGACTTTTGTGTTTTTCTCTGGAGAGGGAATCTTCCAGGGGGTTAGGTATGGGAAGTGCAGTGTCTGGAACTCCAGAAGCATCCCTGGAAAATTAAAGCAGACCAGGGCCTGGGAATGAGCAATGAGCTCAGTGTGCCGATATGACCCAGGCAAGCACCTCCCGGAGCCTGCATCCTCCAGCCCGGGCAGCCCTGGCTGCTGCCCGCAGCCTTCCCCCGGGTGCTCAGCGCCGTGCTCCAGTCCCACACTGAGGTCCTGAAACAAGACCGTATTTCAGGGGGTGGAAAAACAAGTAAAAAAAGAGGCCATTCCTTGTACCTGTCCCCTCGGACAAAAGCCCCAGCCGGGAGGAAATGAAGAGGGCAGGGGCCGAGTAGCCAGGAGCACGAAGCCGCCCCCCGAGAGAGGCTCGGCCGGGCGGGAGTCCCCGGAGCGGGGG
>NW_005054308.1:3279107-3281703 GCF_000277835.1 Geospiza fortis | reverse complement strand
CGCGGTGCCTCAGCGGGGCTGCGCTGCCGCGGTGAGGAGACAGCTGCTGCCGGGGATGGGCAGGGAGGGAGGGTGGAGAGACCCTGGGCCGTCGATGAATTTTCCTTTTCACTAAAATAATATTCTACAGCCCCTGCACTTTCTTCTTTTTAGTTTGGGTTGTTTTGGTTTAGTTTTTATTTTAGTTTTTAAAATAGGCACCATGTTTGGGAAGTACATGTATCGCGGGTTCCACGCAGCTCCTGTGGTGGAGCAAAGTCCTGGAACAAGGGGAAAATTATTTTTCTCCGCGTGTTAACCCTGCTTAAATGGACGTGAGGAATGCCCACCGATGTTATCTTTCGGGGATTTCGGTTTTAGTCTCGCGTTAAAAACTTTGTCACTAAGCGAGTTTTCTATTATTTCTATTATTTTCTATTATTTCGTCCCCTTTCCCCAAATTTTGCCAATCACACTGCAGACAAACACAAAGTCCGAGTCACGAATTGAACATAAAATTATACGTAGTGCTTGAATTGAGAACCTAGATGTTGTTTGCTTTTTTAAAATAACAATTTAAATATATATATTTTCCACTTAACAAACCAAAGTCCATGTTCTCCAGGTTATTCCCTGCGCCAGCTCCAGCCGCCTATATAAAAACTGACTTCCGAATATTTCCTGAGGTCTACTTCACTGGCAGAACTTCCCCAAAAATCCGTCATTTGCCTGAAATAAGAACAAAGTCCTTGGAAATCCCGCGCTGGAGCCGTGGCCACATTTCCCTGGGAAAGTTTTAGACGAGTTAGAGGCGCCTGAGACCGAGGCAGATTTTTCCTACCGAAAGCCAGTGCCGAACAATAACCTGGTGGCTCTGCCTCCTCTCCTTTCCTGTGCGTTTCATTGTTCATGCATGTGTTATTATGAAAATGTGTCTTTCCAAATACATATATCTATATTTATATAAATATCTCCTTCTTATCGAGCTTAGAGAAGGGAGCACGTTTCTCCCAGAAAATGACCGCAAATGAAACAATCCATTATTTCCCTCCCGTGATGAACAGCTCGGATATATATTGCTTCTAAATAACAAAAGGGGAGGAGAAAACATTCTCTAGTAAAGCGGAATTCCTTCATTAGACCGCCTCCTAAACGTGCTAATAAAACTAATTCGTTTTATTTGCCCTGAACTTTTATATCTAACCCGGCGCGCTGATTAGCGCAGCCCTCTGGAAGGCGGCGTGTTCCTATCTCTCCCGAGATGTGCCCGTTAAGATACGGCCGTTCCCACAATGAAACTGGAAAGAAAAGTGTCCCGTGCCTTTATCTCGGCGGTGTTTGCTCCTGGGCCGCTGGAGACGAGCGGAGCAGGGCCGGGAGCAGCGCGGTGCTGCCGAGCAGCGGGGCGAGATCAGCCCTTTGGGGGGAAATGAGAAAAGAAGAAGAAAAAATTGGAAGGAGAGAGAAAAAAAATATGAGGAGGGGCGAGGAGGAGAAGGAAAGAAAATAAGAGAAAATTTTAAAAGGAAAAAAAGTATAAAAGGAAGGAAAATAAAATAATATAGAAGATAAGCTGAATGTACTCAAAGGTTAATTATTTCTCCGATTTTGCATTTTAAGGCAGGAAATGTGTAGGTCTTGCAGAGATTCGCTGCTGTTCTAAGCACATTAAAGAGTCCAGCGCATTATTAGAATATTTCAGTCCTTCGGGAAATGTCCTCTTGAATGGAAATGTGTTTCCCTCGTCCAAATGCTGGAGTAATTAAGAGGTTGCTCGCCCAAAACAAGGTGGGGGAAACCCACAAGGAAACCTAATGTCGTTCATTCTAAATGTAGCCTCTTTTTTCTCCTGAAGAAGAGTCTTCAACAAATGCCAACAGTGCTCGGGCCTCTGATTATCCTGTTTCAGAGGCATCTTTTTGAGCCCACAAAAGAGCCACATTTCGGGATCTAAAGATGCACAGAGTAATATGAGCAGACTTCCTAGCAAACTCCGGTGCCCCTTCCTCCATCAATTAATCAGAAAAGCATGTTCGCTCTGCCCAGAGAGGGAATTGTGTGGCTATATTGTGATTTTCCCCTCGTTTTCCCCCACGTAGGGGGAAAAAAAAACGTATTCCTGAGCTGTCCATCCTCCGACGCTGTCATTGCAGTGCACTGACACTCTCCCACTCACATCAGGTTTATCAGAGACAAATCCAAACCGCTGCTAGCAGCAAATTCGTATTTTCTTGGAGCAGAGTTCAGTGCCTGTGGTCTGACGGATGCGAGGAGGGCTGGAAGGCAGCTGCTGGCAAGGCTGAGACTGTGCCGCCAGGGGTTTGGGGTTAAAAAAAGTTGTCCCACGTCGGACAACTACGAAATGGTTTTATTTTCGGGATGCTGGTAGAATGACGGCCGAAGTGAACCAGCACCATCCCACTCCACCCCCGGCCGCCTCCAGCTGCAGAAACCCGAATAAAAAAACCCTTTCTCCAGCCGTCAGTCGTTGCATTTCAAGAAAGCCTTGGGGTATCATTTGTATCTGTCAGAAAACATTAAGCCTTCAACTTTTTCATCCCGAGTTTTTTCAAGCGCTGCCGCTGGCCGCCGCGCCCGGGGGAGCCCCGGACGAGGA
>NW_005054308.1:3277375-3278943 GCF_000277835.1 Geospiza fortis | reverse complement strand
GCGTGGCCGACATATGGAGGGACGAAGGCTACGCGTCCAAAAGGGGCTGTTTTCGTTTTGCTCTACTTCTTAGGAAAATTGCTGTCCTGGCTGCGCAGAGGACAGGCCGGCCGGGAGCCAGGGTTTTTTTCCACCTTCCCCTCCTGAGCGATTTAACACGCACTGGGTTTCTTCCCTCTCTCTGCTTCCCACTCCACCCCGCCCGTGGGGGACCCGGCTCTAGCTCCGGCAGAGGTCGGGAGATTCTGGGGCTCCTTTTGCCGTTTTGGGGTTTTGCTTCCTTTTCCCTTCAGGTCGCGCGGGGAGAGCAGAGCTTTGCCCTGCGCGGGGGCGGATCTCCACCTTGTGCGTAGGGGTCACGCTTTTCATTTGGGGTGATGCTGTTTTGAGGCAGGACACCCCTGGAACACTTCCCCGACGGACACCACCCCCACGGTACAGTGCAGCAACAGCCCCTGCCCCCGCAGTGCGCTCCGTGCTCCGCGGGGCACCGCGCAGTCCTGCGCACACCCGGGCGAGCGCGCACCGCCGGACCCTGCTGCTTCCCACACGCGTGGGCACCCCGCGGGTCAGAGCCGCGCACCAGCAAAGCGTGCCCGTGCCCCCATTTGGATGGTTCCATTATTAAAAGTTGTTTTCCTGCAGCAGGTCCGATCTCCTGGGTTCAGCAAAGGGGGCGCCGAGGAAGGCGGGCTTGGTTTGGGCTTGGTTTGGCTGGGATTGCATTGTTTGGGTTTGGCTTGGCTTGGTCTGGTTGCATTCGTTGTGGTTCGGTTTGGTTCGGTTTGGTTTGGTTTGGTTTGGTTTGGTTTGGTTTGGTTTGGTTTGGTTTGGTTTGGTTTGGTTTGGTTTGGTTTGGTTTGGTTTGGTTTGGCTGAGTGGACTTGGGTTTGGTTGAGCTGGATTGGGTTTGGTTGGACTGAGTTGGTTTGATTTGGAGTTGTTTGGACTG
This sequence comes from Geospiza fortis, assembly GCF_000277835.1. Lineage (NCBI taxonomy): Eukaryota > Metazoa > Chordata > Aves > Passeriformes > Thraupidae > Geospiza > Geospiza fortis. Next base: position 3,277,991 of record NW_005054308.1, on the reverse strand, counting down.
CGTTTGGCTGGGTTTGGTTGAACTAAATTTGGTTGGGTTTGCCTTGGGGGGCTTCTCCCTCCTCTCTTGCCTCACTGCAGCTCTGTTTCTCAGAAGGTTTCCCTCTCTTCTCGGGTAGAGGTGTGCTTGGGAGGACGTGTCTTCGTTTTTGTAACAATTCCCAATAATTTATAGACTGAATCTGAGTCTATACAACGGTAATAAATCTGAAAATGAAAAGCTGGCAGAGACTGAACTTCACCACCTGATATATGGCCCAGGTGGTTTGGCCGCCGCAACCAGCCGGGGATGGGAGCACCTCTCCGAAAGCAGGGACCCCCTCCAGACGCCTGGAGTGAAACGGCGCTGTCCCCTCGGGGACAGTGACAGTCCCGCTCTCGGACAGACGCGTCTCCTCTTCACGAGGCTGTCACTGGCGTGGCCAGCGCTGATTTGTTTCTAAGCGCCATCCTAATTCTGGGGTTATTTATAGCAAGAGGAAGTGGTGCGGTTTTATTTGCGGGTTTCCAGCGTTTTACAGATCCCTGCCGCAGTCCCCAGCCGGGGGTGCCGGGAGCGCTCCGGCCACCCCACGCGGAGCGCTCCCACGCGGAGCTGCCCCGCCGCCCCGGTCCCC
>NW_005054308.1:3274815-3277325 GCF_000277835.1 Geospiza fortis | reverse complement strand
GCCCCGGCGGGGTCTCTGCGGCCGGCCTGCTGCGGCTCCTCCTCCTCGTCCTCCCTGCAGCCCCTCAGCCCCCGAGGCGGTGGGAGAAAGGGGCACCCGAGCCCGGGGCCCGCGTCCTGCCCGACCAGCGGGGCCGCTGGGCCGCTTCCAGGTCCGGGGAGAGCAGCCGGCTCCAAGTGGGACATCAAGGTTTGCCTTGGGTCGTGGCCTGGCTGAAAGGTGTGACGTGAGCTCAGGGAGGCGACGAATGACGTCACGCGAATGGAGCCGTGACGTAGCGCCCAGTGGAAGGAGTTGCCGGCGGAGAGATGTCCTGGCCATGCCGAGGCAGAGCGCGCTGGGATGGAATGGAAGAGGAGAAAGAGCAAACCTGGGGGTGACCGCCCTGGAGGCGCGTTCTGCTGTCGTGACAGAAGTGTCGGGAATCACCGGGAGGATTTGGTTCTGTGCTGTAGGACTGTGCCCGCTGCACAGAGCGCGGAGTGAGAGGATGCCCCTAAATCCAAGAAAGGCGTATGAGACACACAGAGAAGGCAGATACATGGTATGGATTAGATTAGATAAATATGAGATTAGATCAGATAGATCTATGATACAGGTATATTCTCCCACTGCCGACCCGTGCCCAGGGGTGCAGTGAATGCCCGCTCACACCATGGCCCGGGGTGTACGCTCATGGAGACGGCCAGGGGAGAACCGGGATCTGCTCCGGCTCCCGAGGGCCAGCCCGTTACTCTCTGTTTAAGGGCGGTATCGGGGGATGTCTGCCCCGGTGACACCCCAGGAGGAACCGAGGGCTGGGAAGACAAACGGACCCGGCGTTACCGCGGTCGCTGCCTCGGCAGAATCACGCCGGTGCCCGGGCAGAGCCTATCTTTGCGCCCAGCAGGGAGGAAGTGAACCTAGAACGAATATTTTAAAACTATTTTCTATAGAACAGAATAAAATCGTAATTCGGCACATTAATTTTTTAAAAAAGGAAAATTAAAAGGAACGGAAAAATGCTGCCTCCGGTTCGGAGGCTGCTGTGAGCCGTGGGTTTAAAATAGCCGGAGCGGAGCCAGGCTGTTGGCAGACTCGTGGAATCATAGAACCATCAAGGTTAAAAAAGACCCTTAAGGTCAACGCCTCCCTCCAGCCCGTTCCCCTTCCGCCGAGGGCGGGGGAGCCCCCGCAGGCCCATCCAGGAAATAAAGTGAAAAAAGGGGACGGTGAAGGGTCTCAGACACGGTGCACGTTTGCAGTATATTCACCTCCCTCCTCCTTGGGAGAAAGGCCGCTCCCACCTCTTGCTTCTCACACTGGAGGAGGTCTCCATCCTTCCCGTGCCTCCTGCATCAGCTGAGCCTCTTGAGGCTCAGAGACCCTGGTAAATATTTGCATTTTAAACCACGTCCATCTTAAACACCCCCGAGGTTGTCTGGTTCACCTCGGGTGCTCGAAATTCCCAGTCGTTTGCAGAATCTTGGGCGAAGCTCATCCGGGAGAGGAGAACAGGCAGAAGGACATCAAGATGTCACTAAAAAAAAAAATCAACAAAAAGAAAGAGAGCTCTGGAGAGCTGACCCTGACAGCACCCACATGCGCATCCCCGGAACGGTGCTAAAGACCAGAGGAGAAGGGATTCGAAGCTTTGGGGTCCCCAGGCCTTGCGGGGTGCTGCCGGGGTGCGGGGCGGGCCCCACTCCATCACCTTGGCGAGGTCGGAAAAAGCCTGCGCGGCTGGAACACTGCTTCCCTCCACTTTTCCATAAAACAGTTCAAAAGTTCTCTCCCACATCTTTACTTGATTTGAAAGCAAAATAGAGTGTCAGGATAGATCAGTTAAAATGTGCCGAGAAAGTAAAGAGGAGAGAGGGTCCTTTTCCTAGGCAGTCACAGCCAGGGTCTTCCTCCCGTCTCTCTTCTCCCCTTTCCCCTCACCTCCGGTACCCGCGGTTCCCACCTTCCTTCCCCGTGGGTTTTTCCACTTCGCCAGAACACCGAGGTGTTATCCAGGAGGGCTAAAGCCGTGTCCCGGCCTGCGTGGGCCGCACCGGGGACGGGCCCTGCTCCACTCGCCCCTGCCTCGGGACAGGGTGCACCGGGGACCGATGCAGGAGAGGGGCTCTGCCGAGGAGGGGTGGGGGTGTCCCAGCCCCGTCCCCGCCGGCTGCCCAGGCCCCAGGACTGGCGGACTGGAAGAGTCGCAGAGACCCCTTCCGAGGGTCGCCGCGAGTTCGGCTGCAGCAGGAAAATTATTTGTTATTAATCGTGTGCTGAAAGATGATGTGATGGGAGAGATGGCACTGCCGCTGCTCCCCGAGCTGCGCTCCCCCGGCCTCCAGGCACGGCCCGGCCAGCGTTCTTATAACCCCCGCAGCCTGGAAAATATTTTTTTAAAAGGTTCAAACCAGTTCCGACAGAGCCCAGAGCCCAAGCACCGCTCCAGGAACATCTTCCCCGTGGGTCTGAAACGTGTGGTGGGGTCGCTTAGCCCCGCGCAGAGACGCTGAGGAGTGCGCGGGTGC
>NW_005054308.1:3274147-3274711 GCF_000277835.1 Geospiza fortis | reverse complement strand
GCTAGATGGAGTGATGCATGAGCGAGACGGGGAGGTTTTAACCTTCAGGGGGAGGAGCCCCGTTTAACTACAGGCATTTGTTCTAGGGCAGGTCACTTTAATCTCTTTAGCTTTAAACTGTCCAAGTCGCAACTCGCGTTTCTCTATAAGGGATCTTTACCACTTCCCTGCCTATGCGGCCGGAGCGCCGTGCCTCTCCCCAGCAGAGACAACCGCCTTCCAGGCACTGCCCAGATTGCTTCCGACACCCTTAAAATAATACTGTTAGTAATAAGTGGATTTGCTTTTGGTTTTTGTTGATTTTTTTTCTTCTTTAAAAAAAAAGCTCCTTGTTCCTTTCTGTGTGGAATAAACACCTGCAAACTCCCCCAGGCAGCCCGGCGCCCCTGCCATGGATTCCTTTAAAGGTGGAATGAATTTGGAGAGACTGCCTGAGAGCTTGAGACCCCAACCCTCCCATGACATGGCTTCCAGCTTCCATTTGCAAAGATCCTCGGAACCCAGAGACCCGATCGACAACTCAGCCAGTGAATCCTCCGACACGGAGGTGCCAGGTAACCCTCC
>NW_005054308.1:3273370-3274035 GCF_000277835.1 Geospiza fortis | reverse complement strand
CCGGCGCCTCCCCCCCAGGCGAGCCCCGGGAACCGGAGCGGGGGGCAGGGGCCCTCCTGGAGCTGCCTCCCCCACCGTGCCCGGCGCTGACAGCCCGCCCGGGGGACACATGGCACCATGGTCCCATCCCAGGAGCTGCTCTCTTTTATTTATTTTATTTATTTTTAAATAAAAAAACTGTCGTTATTAATTGATGGGGTCGGGAGGAAGGGGGGGCTCTTCGGGGAGTGCGGTTTTGCCGGATGTTTCTGAAATAATGTCAGCTTTTGCCCGGGTTTATTTTCCAGCTCGGGTGGTGCAGAGATGGAAAAAGATCTCTCTGTCAGCGAAAAAAAAAAAATTTAAAAAAAGAAAGAAAGGGCAGGCATAGCCGGAGAGGCAGCGTGGGGCCAAGGCAGGCAGCGCGGGCCGCCGCGGAGGGGATGTGCGCGGCCGCGGAGAGAGAGGGCTTGCGCGGGGGCCGAGCGCTTTCCCCGCAGGAAAAGGGAAGGATCCCCATGCCCTGATCACCGTGTGCGAGGGCTGCAGGGAACGCTGGTCTCTCTCAGGTTGCATTTAATTAAAACAACAACATTTTTAGAATGACAAGGGAAAGGTAGAAGACAGGAACAAAAGCTTAAAGAAGGACTGTGATATTCCTTCTCCAGCAAGACTGTTTCAGCAGG
>NW_005054308.1:3272768-3273358 GCF_000277835.1 Geospiza fortis | reverse complement strand
TAATTTTAGTTTTCTAATAGCTGTTGTTGCTCTTGGGAATTTTAACCTAGAGAGTGGCTGTTGTAAGAGTGGGTCCCGAAGTGGCACTCGGTGATAAAGAGGGTTTGGGTTGTGCCTCCCGGCCTAATTCGCAAACAAAGTTAGAGACCGGCGTCTGGAAGGGACTCTGAGATTAGAGGGGATTATTGGAGATTAGAGAGGGAGATTTGCTCCATTTTGCCCTACCCCTGTGTGTGACCCCTCGGTGCTGCCGGAGGGCCGAGGAGCTGCCTGCTTTTCTTCTCCGAGAACCTGCAAAATACCTTTCGATTTTATTTTTTAACGGGAAAAAAAATAGTTACAAAAGCCGATTAGAGATGCCTTGCATTATGATTTGGAATTGTATCACAGCCCTGCGCTGAGGCCGGATTTTTAGGGAGGACCAGGAGAGTTAAAGTCAGCGCTGGGCGAGGGGGCCGGAGCCCACCGGGACCGCTGTCGCTTCCCGATCGCCCCCGCTCCCTCTCGGCCCGGTTTGTCCGAGCCATTCGCGGCCGAGAGCGGGAGGATTTGTTTTGGCGGGGGTGGGTTTTTTTTTTTTTTTTCCGCCG
>NW_005054308.1:3271689-3272363 GCF_000277835.1 Geospiza fortis | reverse complement strand
CCCTCCTGCAGCAGCAGGACCGAGCCCGGGGCTTGGTCGCGGCCCCCGGCCCGGCACGGCCCGGCCGCACCTTCCCCGCTCCTGCGGGGCCCAGCCCGGAGCACTTCGGTTCAGGGCCTTCAGAGCGCTGCAGCCGGGACAAACCGGGCCGAAACTGGGCTGGGAGAGCCAGAGAGCCCGTTATGAAAGGGGAGAGGGGGTTCGCGGGGCCGGTATTGAATTCCTGCTCCCAGCCCGCGCAAATCCCGGCCGAGAAAACCCTCCTGGGTGGTTTCTTTTTTCTTTCCTTCTTCCGATATGATTTTTGCGGAGGACTTCGCTCAGCCGTTTTTTAAAATAAACACCAAAATCCTAAAAGATGAAGAATAAAATAATTATGAAAAGAGAATTAAGTGGGGGAGCGCAGAGGGGCCTTTTGCAATTAATTGCTCCTGGGTTTTCCGCCCTTGCCCTTCCAAAGTTTCCTATCGCGGCTGAGCACAACAAAGACAATGGAGCAAAGATCACGCCTTGGTTTGGAGGGAGCAAGAAGGTGCCGTAGAAAGGCGGAGCGGCCGGTGATTCGGGGACCCCGCTCCCCACGAATGCGGTCACTCGCTTTGAGCCGCTCTGGGGGTCCCTCCTGTCGCATCCCTGGGTGCCCTGGGCCCGGCAGCGCTCCCTGCTCCTTCCCC
>NW_005054308.1:3269642-3271394 GCF_000277835.1 Geospiza fortis | reverse complement strand
TGGAGGCCACCTTCCAGCGAAACCGCTACCCCGACATGAGCATGAGGGAGGAGATCGCCGTCTGGACCAACCTCACGGAGCCCCGAGTCCGGGTAAGAGGGGCCGCAGCCCCGCCGGGAGCGAACTCTGCCCTGGGGCCGGCGGAGCTTGGGGGGCTCGGGGCAGCTGCTTCTCCTGGGGGAGCGCTGAGACGGTTTGCTCTGGGCTGGATTTAATGACCAAAATTGGGACCCAGGTCGGAGAGGAGAAATTCAGCTCTCGGCCGCGGAGAGATGCCGCCCGGAGCGGGTTAGGACCGTGGGCCTTGCGCTGGGGACCGGTTCGAAAAGTGGGCGGCGAGCGGTGCAGTGAGCAGCGAAAGGCCGCGGTGGGGAAGGGTCTGACTGTGGGGGGAAGAACCCTCGGGACCGGACGAAAAGCGTCGCAGGGATGGAGAAAATCCCATCCGAGCAATTTCCCCTTGCTCTGGTTATTCCCAGTAATCGCCACGGCCATGTCCCAACAAACCCCTGCCCCTGGCTATCGCGACAGCGGGATGGCGAGCTCCAATCCGCACGGAGCGGTTTCGGTGCCGGCCCCTCCCGGCCGCGCGTCCCCCAAGGCCGCCGGCTCCTTGTGGAGGCCGAAGGCGAAGGGCAGGGGCTGGGGAGCGGTCACAAAGTCAATACGCGCTGAAAACACAAACTTATACCGCTAAGGCGCTCGATTTTTACACGCCTCGGAGCCTATGCTATACATATATATTATACATACATACATACATATATATATATATATATGTGTGTGTGTGTGTGTGTGTGTGTGTGTGTGTGCCCCTCTTACCCAGACTCCTCGAGGGGCTCAGTAATGTTGGTGCATACAGCTACAAACATACATGTGTGTGTATGTGTATGTATATACATATATATATATGTATATGTGTGTGTACGTATGTGTGTGTGTTTCGGCAGTTCCTTAGAGGGATTTATGAGCGAAAGATCCTGGCAAAGAACGACCGGGCCGAAGCGGCTCGGTCTCTATGGATCTATCGCTGTGTCTCAGTTTGTCCACCTCCCAAGTGCTTTTATTCCACCCGAGACATTTCCCCGCGCGGTTTCGACAGTGGTCGCACGCTGCAGGACCGTGGGCTAAGCACAGGAAAAACGGGAACTGCGGAGCGAAGCCCCACCGCACGGAAAATCCACTTTTTCTTTTTTTCTTTTCGTTTTTTGTTTTCAACTTGGCAATTAAACTTTGAGTGACCAAATCGGATTACAGAGATTCTGCTTTAAACATTTGAAAAGTAAACACCCATCTGAAACAATTGCGTCTAAAAGCATTGTCTTAATTGAGTTTAAAGCAAAACAAAGCCTGAACATTAATACTGGTTGAATGTTTCAGGGAACAAATATAACTAAAATATGAGTTGCAATTAACATAATTTCGTTCTCCTTCTGTGTGGAGATGTTTGGGTTTGATGTTTTGAGATGGCAGATTGCAAATCTAACCTTAATTTGCTATGAGGGCCTTCCTTTAAAATGTCTAGGAGCCATAATTAAAACTATTACCCTCATTTTCAGGAAATTCCTGTCTGGAAGCACCTTCCGAGGAGTATATTACAGGTTTTGAACATGTTGGCTTTCGTTTCCTATTTATACAGGATTCTTTTTATTATTGTTATTTTTTAAAATAGACTCCGCCATCCGTTCCCCCACGGAGTTTCCATCCTTGAGCCCGGTATTTAATAATAGTTGTGCCATTTCTGCGCCGGGA
>NW_005054308.1:3268028-3268301 GCF_000277835.1 Geospiza fortis | reverse complement strand
GCACACTTCACACCCCACCTTCCCCAGCCTCAGACTGAAATCAAAGCAGCACTCCAGTTTCGGCTACAGCAGTTTGCAAAGCCCCGGCTCTAGTTTAAACGCCTGTCAGTACAACAGTTGACGGACTTGACACAAACCACCTCCGACAAAGCACCGCCGACAAAGCAAAGCAGAAGCAAAGCGACGTTTAACGGAAAAGAAAAAAAAATATTAAACCCGATGATGATTAAAAGCAACACCCAAGCAAGTGAGAGAGGGGAAAAAATAAAAACA
>NW_005054308.1:3258946-3267945 GCF_000277835.1 Geospiza fortis | reverse complement strand
CAACAGAACAGTGCTTTAAAAATATTTTTTAAAAAATTAAAAAAAAAAAAACCACCTCCATCTAAAACCGTAAACGGACCAGCAAACTTTTGCAAGAGACACCGAAATCTGGTACATGGATGAGTTGCAATTTTTTTCTCTGGATTATGCGGGTTGTATGTGTTTACTTGAACTTGCACAGGAGTCGGTACGGCGGCCGCTGCCCCGCGGGGAGGGCGGCAGGAGGGGACGCCTCGGTGGTAAGAGCTGGTGGGACCGTTCTTGGCCGCTTGTCGCACGGGAAGAGTTTGGTTAATGTTTACCACTGAGAAACAGAATCACACTCGGAAAAAAAAAAAAGGTTGGGGGAAGAGGGGAGGGAAAAAAGAAAAACCAAATCGCAGAGTAGAATCATCTGCAGGGGGAAAATGGTTGAAATATTAGGTATGAAACTATTAAAATAATAATGACAAGGGTCAACCACTTATATAAGGTTATATTTATATCTACCGTTGCATTGTGCCGGATCATTGTCCTTGGCCGTTGAATAAACTGTTTTTAAAATGCATGATTCTTGATGTTTTTTTCTTTAGTTGGAAGCTCTAATCCAGTCATTCCTGATACTAAGCAGCTCAAGGTTCCTACCTCTTCATCCTTTCCAAAAGACTGCAGTATCCCCGGTTGTGAGAGAGCGCAGAAACCCTTCAGCAAGGCGAAAACTGTTCATCTTTTTCCCCATCCTAAAAAGTCTTATCCTGATAATGAAATTATCATTCATCTTTATTTAAATGCAGGGGGTGTTTTTCTCTTTGAAAAGTAAAACGGAAAACCAACCCCCGTTTATAAAGTCTCGGAAAAAAGACGAAAAATGGTGTGTTATGAAGTGATTTCAGATACTGCATCTCTGCTAGAGAAACAGAGAGCCTCGGCGTCCGGAAAGGTTCTTAGCAAAGCTGAAAGCGTTCCTTGCTTTTCTAAATGTGAAGGAAAAACAAGGAACCAAAAAAACTTTCTTAAGGTGTTATTATCTTAAGGTGTTATTATGTAAATATAGATACTTTTACAAGTGCTTGTTGGAAAAAAATAAAAACAACAAACAAAACATGGAAATTATAAATATGATTTTTATTAATACGCATACAAAAGGCATATGAAGTTTAATTGCAGGCATATTTGTTGCTTATTTTTGTCGATACTTATTACCTGTAGATGACAAAGAGACATAAAATGCACACGGTACTTCTTTCCCAGTGTATTTCACACCTGTGGTAAACGTTACGCTGGATGTTTCAATTATGCTGTTGTGGATAAGGATGCAGTATATATATTGTTTTATAAGTTATGTTTTGTGATTTTTTTTTCAAAATTAAGAGCATGGGAATAAAAAAGAAAACTGAAAAAAAAAAAAAAACTAAACCGAAACGAAATCTAGAAATGCCTTTAATGTTCTTTTCTGGCTGTGTTTAAGAGAGCGACCAAACAAGAAGAAAAGCGACTTTCTGCCCCCCTCCCCGCGGTGACATTTTGGGGAGCCCCCTCCCCGCTTCCCCCGGTAGTTGCGCCGCCTCCCCGCGTCCCGACAGGGAAGGAACCCCGACCCCTGCCCCCGCTCCCCGGGCTGGCAGTGCAAACCTTCCCCAGGTCCGATTTTATTTTATTTTTATGGCAGACTGTTACCGCTGTTGGCCGGAGCTGGGGATCCAGCCCTGCTTGCCGCTGCCCTGCTGCATCCCACCGTGCCGTGGGTCGGGTTTTCCTCCCCAAAGAGTTCATCCCGCACCCTGCATACCCCGTGGGTCGCAGCCCTGGCACTGCTCATTCCCCCGCAGTCTCTCGTCCCGTTTCGCTAAGGCGCGTTTTTCTCTTGTTTCTCCAAATCCCCCGACATTCTGAATTTTAAAGATGTTTCGATTAATTCTCCCTCTCCTTTAAGTTTTTGCAAGCACAAACCCCTCTGATTTAATTGCTATTTATTTACTATCTATTAACTATTGCGATTACAATTAATGTTTTGCCCCAAATGCCACAAGTGATATAACGAATCAATGGAATATCCGCAGCCGGCGGCAGGAATAGCCACGGCCGGGGCCCTTCCCTGGCCCAAACGCGCTGTTTGCGGGGCCGCGGACGGCCCCGTTCCCCAGGACCGCAGTTCCCTGTGCCCCGGGAGCTCCCGCGCCCGTCCCGGGGCTGGGGGGCTCGGCAAGGCTTTGTTCTCATCACGGGGGCTCAGCAGAGCGGATCCGAGTCTCCCCGGCCACCCCGTCCCTCTCCACAGCCCCGGGAGTGTCACCAGAGCAGCACAAGGGCTGATTTCCCCTCATTTTCCAGGCGGGAGGGGATCTGCCAGCGCTCCTCTGGGATTTTAGCCAGGATTTTAGGTGTTCGTTTCCTCCTGTTCCTGGAGGTAGCACCATTAGCCCTGAATCAGAGCGCGGCGTTCACGTTCTGCCAAAGCCTGGCCCAGGTTTCAGTTATTGTGGGAGCCCTGAAGGGCCCAGCCCCTCCCGAAACTGCAGGAAAGAGCTGGGGGAGCAGGGACACAGCCTTCTGTGCTGCTGTCCCCCACCAGTGTCCCCCCGCCTTGTGACTGTCCCGCGGAAAGCCGATCTGCGGCTGCTGGGCGACATTTGGGCATCTTGACACATTTATGGCTCAAGGAAAGGAAATTTCCAGGGAGACACTGAGCAGAAAGCAGCTCCTTCACCTTCACTGTGCGCTTTTACGGATGCCCTGCTTCCAGCAGCCTTTGGGTCTCCCCCACACTGCTTAGAGCTCCAACTATTCGGGGGTTTGGGGTGTTTGAGGCACGGCTTTGCGCTGCCTTGCCCAAGCACGCTTTCCTTAGCGATGTGCCTTCGGAGGTGCCCAGGTGTGTGCCCACGCTGGGGGCAGCCGAACAAGGCTGTCATTTAACGCTTCATTACTCCCAAAATCCCCACGGGGGGAGGGCAGTATAAAACCCCGCTCACCGCCACCCTGCTCACTCTGGGTTTTGAACTCCCCTTGCCGGCATCTGGCTGGGGGGTGTTTCCACACACCGGAGGCGATGGTTTTCCATCCCTCGCCCTGCACATTCCTCCCGGTGGTTTCCAGTGTGTGAAGCTGGAGCCGGAGTTCCTGAAGCTGCATCACTTGGATCTCGAGAGGCTCCATCCCAGTGGGACTGCAGAGAGTCCCCAGACTTCTGCCTACTCATTGCGGGCTTTGTCAAGGCAGGCAGATCCTTGGAGCCAGAGAAATACCGGAATCAAGTTTTCCATTTGTTCTGGGTCTGCTGGCTTACCTATTAGCATTTCCAAAGCAAAGCTGCCTGCGGAGAGCTTTGCCTGGGTTTGTTTGGGAATGCTGCGTGGTCCTGAGAGGTCCCAGACCAGCCCAGGAGAGGCTGCACAGCGGAGCGCTGGTTGCACCAGCCCAGATGAAGTTCACAAATACTTTATGCCTCAGACTGCACAGTCCGTTCAAGATTAAATGTCTTCTAATAAAAAGCTGTGGTCAGTTTAATTCTAAATTGCATACTTCTCTTTATCTGTGGCCTGGAACTCAGCAAACTATGCAAAGTCCCATTTAAATTAATAGGATGCTTCAGTACAGATTTTAATGGGGTTTTGTATAATAAAAATAACACCTAGAAATGCCCTAACATTTTGCTGCAATCTTGCCACAAAAGTCAGTGGTACTGGGATAATAAAAATACAGGTTTTATATGAAACCTATGAAGGGTTTGTCATTAACTTCAGTGGCACAGTTTCAGGCCTTATTATTTTAGTATATGCTTGTATAAGTAAAAATTACTTTATCAATTAAATGAGAATCTGTGACTTTTCTGTTTCAGTCTGGCAACTTGTATGTGAAATATTTTGTTTGATGTTATCAAAACAGCCAAATATACCAACTTATAAGCCAGCCCATATACAAAGACCGAGAACAAACAAAAATACAAAACTGCACAGTGTTTTTGCTCAGTTTGCCCATCAAACAAAGCTGAGCTTTTACTTCTAAGAAAATACTTCATATCCCTCCTTTAATCTATCAAAGAGAACAGTTCTCTGCTCAGCCTCATAGAAAACAGTAAAAACCTCCATCAAAGTAAAATATATTTTAATTAACAGAGCTGCAAAATAAAATCCACAGCTATGCAGCAAGCCTCCTCTGTGGCTCACCATTGTGTGAACTGCTTGGACAAGCTGCTCTTATTAACAAGCCATGGGTTACGCTCTGTTCCAAACTGATTAAGCAGTAGGGCTGCAGGCAGATTTTCTATCAAAAATGTTTCAATGGCAGCCAGCCTGTTCTTCTGCAGAGTGATGGGGTTTTTTACAGGAAAAAAAAATAATTTGTTTATCCCCAACTCCAATTTCTTTAATGAAGAAAGCATATGCACACAAATTTTATTTACTAAATAACTTCCCTACAAATAAAAATTCTCATAGGAAATAAAAAGAAGAAAAATGAAAGAACATATGTATTTGATTTTTTTCCCCTTCTTCACTCCACCATTTCTTGCAGAAAGCCAGGTAACAATGTTCAGACTCTGCTAAAGACAAGCAAATTTGCTCACAAATCTTCCCAGGAGATCAGTGGAGCTGAGCGAAGGCTTGTGCCCGGGGGCAAACCCCAGCGATGTAAATGAGCCCAGAACCAGCTCCTCCCGACACCTCTGCCGATGCAGCCCTGCAATCCGCGGCAGCCTGAGATTCCTCCCCGGAATCACATGTAAAACAGCACTCGCTCCGGGTTGCTAATTCAAGTCTTGTAGAGCAACTTCAGACCTCCCCCGTCAGAAAAAAATCCCAGAAAACCTATGTGTTAATACGCAAAAAAACCCAAAAATCTGACCTAGTATGAGCGGGGACAAAGTAGTGGCTGTCCCCCAGAAGCACAAAGTAATTTATATTACAGGGTTCAAAGTGATACATGCCTGGGTATAGGAGATTAGCAGTGGGATTTTCAAAAGCCCTATGTGAGTAAGGACCAGATTTAAAAAAAAAAAAAAAAAGATTCCAAAGAATAAACCCTGGTGTGAGATTTTCCTAGAAGTGAGTTAGGCACCTGGGATTTAGACACTAAGGGTGAGACTTTTAGAGGGATTTAGATGTCTGAAGATACAGCTAAGCACACAGTGGGATCTTTGAAAGCACCCAGTACCTGTGTCTACCAGGGGTTTCTGCTCTGGCTCGTTCTGAGGCTCCACTGACTGCCTGGGTGAAACTGTGAGAACCCAAACCCTTTCCAAAGGCTGGCTCCTGGCATTTGGGTGCCCTCAAAAATTCCCATTCTCCCTCCACTCCCTTCTTTTCTTTTTTCCCAGAAAGTCTAGAAGGAGAGTTCACTCTTTTAAGAGCTAATTCAGGAAAGTACTTAAGCACACAAGGAAATTACTCAGTGAAATGCTTCTAGGCATGAGGTGAAGCTCTGGTCCCAGGGAGGCCAGCTGGAGATCTGTCACTGGCTGCAGAGCAGTGGGACTGTGCTCCATGGGTAACCACAGCACCCCACTCCTCTGCTGTCAAAGCCAGCAAACTAAAGTTGATTAAATTTAGGCATAAAGTTAGGCAAGGTGCAGAAAGCATTTTGGAGAGTTGTGCTCTCGCCATCCCTGTTTTAAGTCAGATCCCAAATTTAATCTTATGGTCTCACAAAGCAAGACCCCTCTCTTTAAGCATTTACAGGGGGGACAGGTTTTGAACCTTTGACAGAAAACTGGAAAGCAGATGAGAAGACTGGGGGCCAGTCTGGGGAACACAGGCATCAGCCTCCCCTCCCTGCTCTGTAGAAGGCAGCAGCTTTGGGGAGCATCCCAGAAGAAGGTTCAGAAGTGGAGCCTGAGGCTGGAATGTCCTGCACAAATCTCTCTCCACCCACCTACAGACCGTGAGCTGAACCTCACCAGGCAGGGGCTGGCACCTCTGCTGGTCACTTTTGCAGGGGACATCATTTGGAAAATTCAGAAAGTGCCAATCCATGGTCCTGTCTGCTGTCCTGACCTGGACCCACCCCATTATTTGTCCCACCCCCACACACATCACAGCCACTCATTCATTCCAAGGCTCCCCCCTGCTGTGTCTATTGATCAGTTTTACATTTCTCCCCCATACATCTCATTCCTCACCTGAATATCTCATACCAATAATAGTCTACTGCAGGTCTACCCGGAGATGTGATTTAACCCCTGGTTACACACCTCACTCTGTTCTATATATCTTCATCCATCTGATCTCTGATCTGAAATCAGAACTATGAATTGCATTACTTATCTCCACGCACCCTTGGAGCTCTCAGCTATAACTCCTCTAGATGGACATATTTCACTGGTTCATCTTTCATTTAGCCAACCCTGCTCCCCCATTGCCAACAAAACCATACAGCTTTAGAATACATAAACCTGACCACTCCAGCTCTGACATATTTACCTCATCTTCTTTCTTATGGTTAATTACAGTTTAATATCAGCTAAATTAAAATGTATCACATATTTCTTCCCATTCCTCTAAGATACAAGGTTAAGATTAAGTTAGAGACAGGGTTAAGGCTTATGGCTTAGAGTTAGGGTCAAGGCTTGTTGGAATTGGGTAGAGATTGGTTTAGAGTAGGGATATAGTTGGTTCAGCATTTAGCATTGTGTTTGGTTTGCAGCTGGGTTTGGGTGAGGCATGGGTTGGGTGTAGGATAGGATTGGTATCAGGGACAGTGGGAGATCTCAGTTTGTGCTAGGATTAGCTAGGGGATGCAGTTTTAGGTGAGGTCAGGGGTTTGGATTAGCGCTGTGTTCAGATACTTTTGGTTTAGATTTGCATTAGTGCTATGCTAGAATAAACATTAAGCTAAGAGTTGTGTTTGTGTCAGAATTTAGAATTAGTGTTAGTTTTAGGATTGATTTGGGAGTCACATGTCAGCCTTGATCATATAATCTCTCTATGCTTATTTCTTGTGCAAACAGATCTGTACTCTTTCTGTCCATCTAATTTTCCCTCCTACACACCCCTGTAGGTGTTCATAGGTGAGTTTCATAACACTTAATAATCCATTTTCCCCCTGTTTTCTCATTTACCTGACCTCTTAGCCTATTTTGCATATATTCATGTCTCACAATCTAATCTATCTCTCATATACTAATGGCTCTCATCCTTTTTTACAGCACTAATGTATTCACCCCTTCTGATTTTGCCTGTCATGCCCAAGACATCAATGCAGCTACTGCCACGATTAACGATATTTTTTCTGTTTCTTTTATGCATGCTCATTAAGGTAGAGCCTGTGACTACTTACCTACCTAATTAATCTGATGCAAATTTCAATTAATCTCTCTGGATTTCCATAGTACATCCTAAACTATATATTTTCATCTCCCTCCTTGTTCCATCCATATTCATTTCTCTGCTCACTCGTACCCACTCTGATGAGCTTCCTGGTACCCACTCATCTGAATGTGCACCCACATCCTTCTGCATCAATCATCCTGTCCAGGATTTACTCTTCCATTAAGCACCTTTCTAATTTGTACCATCAGGCTAATTTCTCAACGCTCCCAGCTCATGAATACTCCTCTGTCTCCTTATCTACCCAATACCTGGTCCAACCTGTTAGCTTGCTAATTGTTCCAAGCTTGGGTTTTTTCAGCATAATCTCTTCATTCTGCATGAATTTTATATGCAATATATTTACTCCATTGCTATTTTACCTCACTCCTCCTAAAGTGCTTTTTTACTTTTTCCCATATCAGCTCCCCTCTCCTGTCTGTACACTTTATGTTTTTTGTGTGTGCATTGACCCCATGCTTTCCCCACTCCCCTATGTCTTGCATCCCCTTTTTCACAGTTCTCTGTCTGTGTGTTTGCAGGGAGTCTTGATCACCAGATACCCTCTCTATGGGAGCTGCTCATCCATTATTCTATTCACTGCTCATCTCTTAACTCTGCTATTGTTCTTCTTGTATCTGTTCCTCCCTCTATCGACATTCCCCATAATCAATGCCCCATTCACCCTATCAGCACATTTTTATTGGCATATGTTTATTCCATTCTTCCTCCTATCTTTCCATTCCTTTACCCACCCAACACATAGTTGTCTATTGTCAGCTTGTCCCTCTCAAGCTAATCTCTTTCTCTCTTGGCCTTTAATTTATTAATTTGTTCTCTACAGCTTAATCTCGTCAATATTTCTAGCTAATATGAGCTCCTCTGATAATTCAGCCATATATACAACCATCTCTTCATCCACCCAACCATCTGATTTCCACTCAGCTGAACTAGCCTCAGAATATTCCCTGTGTATTCCCAGTACTTCCAGTGGATCACCTTTTCCTTGCTACATCCATTTTCCTGTGTTAGACATGTTAGCACCACTGCTGCTCATGTCACTGGAATTTATGTAGCCAAACATCTCTTTACATCCCCAAACACGTCAACAGACACAGCAACAGTTCGTGTGTTCATTTGTTCCCTACATTCCACTGTTTCCTACTCTCTCTGTACTTATTTCCTTGCTGCCTGTTACAGCTACAGACTTACAATACCTGCTTTCCGTCAACAGACACAGCAACAGTTCGTGTGTTCATTTGTTCCCTACATTCCACTGTTTCCTACTCTCTCTGTACTTATTTCCTTGCTGCCTGTTACAGCTACAGACTTACAATACCTGCTTTCCTTATTTCAATCTATCCAGATTACATTTACTCCACTTAAATTCCCAGCTGTCCAGCAATTACTTTACCTACCCAGGCCAGCTTTCTTGCTCCATATTTATGTGTTCCACACCCATACAACAAACCAATACCTGACACACAGACACCTATTTGCTCATTTTAACGTGGCCTTCAGGCTCAGGTGTGCTGCAGTCCATTCCATGCATTTTTCCCTTCCTTCCTTCCTTCCTTCCTTCCTTCCTTCCTTCCTTCCTTCCTTCCCCTTACCTAGCTGTTTGTTTTAAAATATTTCTGTTTTATAGCAAATCCAGCCAGCCCCTCTTCTGTCTCCATATTCATCCCACGGGGTCACTGTGCAGCTCATCAGCCCCTC
>NW_005054308.1:3244207-3258764 GCF_000277835.1 Geospiza fortis | reverse complement strand
ATCCATCCATCCATCCATCCATCCATCCATCCATCCATCCCTATCTATTCATCCATCCATCCATCCATCCATCCATCCATCCATCCATCCATCCATCCATCCATCCATCCATCCGTCCATCTGCTGGATAAACTTTCTGCTCACCCAGGCAGGACTTGCTCTAACACAGCACATCCCCCTTCTATTCCTGGCATGCATCAGGACCACCCTTACCCCTGGCAAGGCCACCTAGTCCACGTTCCATGGGCAAGCTTTCCCTCCACCATCACATCTTCTGCATTAATATCAAGTTATCCCCCCTCTGCACAGACCCTGTAAATTTATATAATTATGCCAATTATTCTAATTTATCCATCTCCCGTGTACCTGTGTACCTTTACCCATTTAATTATGTATGTTTATCTCAACTCTCCATCAGTTTACACCATAAAATCCAGCAACCAGCACATGGGGCCATCTGATCTGGGTGCCCAATGCACTCTCCCTCATTAGACAAGAGGAAATTCAGCTCCACATAACTTCAGCACTCTCAGTGACCCAGACTTGTATCAGACAGATGGGCACAGGGGTACAGAAAGCAAGAATGGATATCATCTGAGTAAATGTCATGTAATCCCGTGAGCCTCAGAGCAGAAATAACAATCAGTTGTGAACAGGTAGAAGTTTACTTCTGACATGCTGGGGGGTCAGGGCCATTATGCTAACAAAAGGAAGAAAAGTGCATTTTGGGAACAGACAAAATAATCATCTCTGCACCAGTGAAAAGTGGGATTTTCACTGTGTGTGGGTTTTTGTCATCGTACTGTGAGGGTAAGAGAAGTCACATCAAAGGCTCAGCTCTCCTCCCTTTCTTGTAAGTTTAGTTTCCTGTTTTCCTTTGGCACTCAAAATCTTTCCCTGACCAGGTGAGTTTAAACCTGCCTGCAGCCATTGTGGGGGAGTTTCTATCCAGTAAAATTGGTGTCCTCTTCTTACATGTTTTTTTTTTTTTTCCTGCTCAGATTCTGGACCCTGACCTGGGTTCAAACAAAAGCAAAATAGGACCAATCTGCATGGCTGAATGGGGGGAAACCTCTGAAGCCCTGAGTTTGGAAGTGTTCAGACCCAAGAATTTGAATTATCAGGATGCTGAGCTGCAGGATCTGGTTTTGCACATTTTGCTGTTATTTTATTCTCAATTACTCTCCAAAATCAAGCCAGTATCATTTGCTGCCAAAAAGATTTGGGATCAGTGAACCATCAGGTGGCAACGACTGACAAAGCAGATTTGGAAGCACATGGAGTTATGCTTCCAAGTGCCATGGAGGGAGCTGAGGGCTGGGATGCCCCAGGAGCTTTCCTGAGTCCCTGCAAGCCGCACACGTGGCAGGAATGGGGGAGTGGAGGGCAGGAGTCGGGAAACTCTTGGGAAAGTGTCATAAATACCTCTCAGTATTCCCCGAGATAGCAGAGCCCATACATGCACTGCTGGCTGCAATCACCGGCCTCTGTGAGAAATTGTTTGTCTTGGTCTTTGCATTAGGTAAATGCCCTACCCAAAATCACTGATAACAGCAGACACCAAAAAAAAAAAAAAAAAAAGAGAAAAAAAAAGCCAAAACCAGCCCAGAGACAAGGTCTCCTTGGGCCCCCAATCAGCGACAAAAAAGGCAGCAACCAGACAGTCATTTAGTGAACATCTCAAAGCTATCTACCGTCTGCTGGAGGGGCTTTAAAGGCATCAGATTTGTGTGTTTGGCTCAAGCCAAGTGAATTGTAGTCTAAAGCTTTTCCTTGAATTCAAGGCTGTGTTTACTGCAGTCAGGGCGAGGGGAAGGAGGCAACCCCAAAGCCCTCCCTCCTCCTCTTCCCCCACCCTGCAAGCCCCAGGCTTGAAACTTGATTTAAAAAAAAAAATACAAGATTGAATTTCAGTTTGCAGGATTAGGGAGATGACTTTTAGGGGCTGCTTGTTGGAAAAAAAGGAAAGCAAAGCAGCTGGGAGGGATTAGGCTGAGCTGGCGTCTGCACTTTCAACTGATTCAATTTTGCTCCACAAGACATTGTATCTGAGCCTTTCTGGAGACTATTCAAAGCAAATCATTTTCATTTTACCATTTGGTAAGTGATCAGAGTCTATTTTTAGTGTCTTGGAAGCGTCGGGGGTTTTCTCTCTATCCTTTTCTTTTCTTTTAATTTCTTTTCTTTTCTTTTGTTTTCTTTTTTTTTCTTTCTCTACTTTCTTCCACAATTGAATATCTGCATTTGGGGCATCAAGAACAGGCATGTTTGGAGGGAATGTTTACCACAGCCGGCAGCTTAAATTTATTTTATGCCTCACTTACAGAAGAAAGGGCACCAGAGAGAGAGGTTGAACCTGGCAGGGCTGTCAAACCACTCTCTCAAAAAGTCTCCCAGAGTCCAGACTCTGCATCAGTTTGGGTGGTTTTGGGGTGATTCCTTACGATTTTGGCAGTTCTCAGCAGTTGTACTTGGGGCTGTTGGCAGAGGTGCCCAGGAGCTGTTGAGCAGGGAGGGGGACCCAGGATACATTTGAGGGTACAAGCTGATGTTTCTCCTGGTAATCCCCACTTCCCACTCCCCCTGCAAGGTTAATTTTACAACTCAGAGGTGTTTTGTAACATCTTTGGTGCTTTGGTTGCATTTTTAATTGAAAAAAACAGAAATCAGAAAACCTTCTTGAAAATAAGGAAAGGAAGAAAAAGTCTTACACTTGGGAGAAAGGCTTCTCCTTTCAGTTTAAATTCAGTTTTCCCACACTTTGTGTTTTCTTAATTTCACTTTGCTGCAAACAAAAGAGTTTGAAGGGTGGTTCTTTTCTTTTCTTTTCTTTTCTTTTCTTTTCTTTTCTTTTCTTTTCTTTTCTTTTCTTTTCTTTTCTTTTCTTTTCTTTTCTTTTCTTTTCTTTTCTTTTCTTTTCTTTTCTTTTCTTTTCTTTTCTTTTCTTTTCTTTTCTTTTCTTTTCTTTTCTTTTCTTTTCTTTTCTTTTCTTTTCTTTTCTTTTCTTTTTTTCTTTCTTTCTTTCTTTTCTTTTCTTTTCTTTTCTTTTCTTTTCTTTTCTTTTCTTTTCTTTTCTTTTCTTTTCTTTTCTTTTCTTTCTTTTCCCCTTCTTCCTTTCTCTCTCTCTTTCTCTTTTTTCTTTTCATTCTCTTTTCCTTCCTTTCTCTCTTTTCCTCTCCTTCTCTTTTTTCCTCTCTTTCTCTCTTTCTCTTTTTTCCTTCTCTCTTTTCTTTCCTTTCTCTCTTTTTCTCTCTTTCTCTCTCTCTTTCTTTCTCTCTCTGTCTCTGTCTTATTCTTGGAGATGTTTGGTCTGGTACATTGCTTCACAAACTGAAACCCTTCTGCAAAAAGGGGCACAGGCTGGGTGAGGGTCTCACAGCATCATCCCCACAAACACAGCAGCCCCCTTAGACTTCGGGGAGAACAAGGGCTTTTGCAACCAATGGTTAAAAGCCTTTTTCTTGCTGGCCTTGCCACAGATTCATTGTGTGCCTTTAGGGCAAGTTATTTATTGTCTTTGCACCTTCTCTTACATAAAATGCTTGTAGCAGAGAACAGAAAATGATAAATGCTGGGGCGTTTTCCACCTCACACTGTATTGCAAAATATCCCTTTGCTCCAGGAGCACGAGTGCCTTCTCTGCTTCCTAAGCCAGAGATGGCAGATAAACAATGCAATATCAAATGCTGCATTTCCAAATAAAAAAATCCAACCTTTGGACAAGAGTCCTTCAGGATGAATATTTCTCCTTCTTTTGTTATATTTTCCAGGATCTTTTTGTATTAGTGATGTGTATAAAGCCTTTGCTCTGTGTAACAGGGTGCAGATTGCACTCCAGATCAGGTGGGTGAGTTTATTCAGTTTAGTTTGTAAGGCAGGGGGAAGGCACTGTCCTTCCCTGAAGGGCATCCCTGGGCAGTGTGGGGTGTTTGGAGGGACACCAGCCCTTTAGGACACACAGGGCCACTCACAAGGAGCACTGACACTGCAAGATGCAGCTCAAAAGGATGGAGCAAAACAAGGAGGAATGTAATAAAACACCCTCTGTGGAGGGGGGAGAGCAGTGTGTAAAGCCTAAGAGCAGCAGATCCAGAAAAAAAGCTGTGGGTGAAGGCAGGGACACCCTCCCCTGCCATGAGAAGGACCTTGGTGAGATGCCTGGGATCAGCTACTCCTTAACAACGAGGAGAAAACCTCTCCTGCCTTGTTCTTGCTGTGCTGGGCTGAGCCTGCAGCCCGGCTGGGTGTTTTGGCCACAGCAATCCTCCACCCTGCAGAGCCAGGCAGCAAGAGCTGAGAGCCATTGTAAGAGCAACGAGCCCTTATTCACAAGCTGGAGCAAAAAAGGGATCTGCAGGCAGGGGGAGAGAAGGGGGTGAGGGGCAAAACACAACTAATCTTGTAAAAGAGACCCTTAAAAATACCATACATGAAGGCCCTTGCTCAAGCTTTTTGTTTATCAGTCTGCAGTCAGAAGAGGAGAATGCAATAAGTGCATGGCACACAGGGAACTGAGGGTAGGAGGGTCTCTTCTAATAAAAAAGAAGGGACCTGAACAAAGAAAAAGGTTCTGCTAAACTGGTGGTGGCAGATGGCATCAGCCCCACCATGTTCCCTTTCAATTGCGGGAAAATATAGTAAAGCAATTTAATGAAAACGCTTAAATAAGCAAACAGTGCAGTTAATTGAACCCATATGCATTAGGAAGGAAATCTAAAGTATACTGATTCATTAAGTTTTATATAACTGTAAACCCCCAGAACCTAAGACAGAGTAAGAAGCCATGATGAAGTGCCAGCTAGAAGGGGACCTTCTACCCAGCTTCACTTGGATCTGTTTTGTTATGACAAGAACAAGTGGTTTTAACAAGTACACCATAAATCAGGAGTGTGCACTCCAGCCCAGAGCCTTCCAGGTACCAAACTCTGCTACAAACTCACATTCCTTTTCCTCTGGTAGACTTTTTTATTTTCCAAGACAGAAATAACTGGAACTTGGATGCTGCCATCTGAAAAGAAAATAAGCAGGGAAGAGCTGGTTCTTGAGGTCTACATTATTTTTTTTTTTTGTTCAAGAAAACTGGGTGTTGCATCTGGATGATGCTCCCTGAGATGCTTTGAACTGAGGGCTACATGTCCCTCACACCTGGCTTTGGCAGGTAAAACAAACTCCTTTTTTTGGCAGTGAGCATGGTTCCCCAGCTGTGACTTTTGGACAGAAGAAACAGGATAGACAGAAAGCTGGGACTGGAAAGGCAACTGCTGCACCACAGTTTAAAAACCACCCATAAATAAAATCCTGGGGAGAAAGCAGCTCTGGCACCATTGAAGCAAGTTTGAAAGTT
The DNA here is from genome assembly GCF_000277835.1 of Geospiza fortis. Taxonomy (NCBI): domain Eukaryota; kingdom Metazoa; phylum Chordata; class Aves; order Passeriformes; family Thraupidae; genus Geospiza; species Geospiza fortis. The sequence goes on along the minus strand of NW_005054308.1, from coordinate 3,253,420 downwards.
CCCTTTGATTACAAGAAGGGCAGAACTTCAGATCAGGAGATCAGGAAACCTCTGGGGATGTTTGGTTCAGGATTTGCCTTGTGTGATTTGGAACTGGAGGTATCGGCTCTGTTAGCTGCTTTCACTGAGCTCTCCCTGGCTCATGAAACAAGATCCATTCAGTTTTCAGAGAAATCTGGTTTACTGCAAATAAAACCCAGCAAGTGATGATGAGCTGATCCCAAGGCACAACAGCAAGCTGGGTTTTGGGTTTTTCAGTGATGCTGATTGAAAGTGTCATCACAGTGAGCAAAGACCTCCATCCTCAGTGATTGGGGTCTGAAAGGAAGGGGCCCTACAGCCAAGAGAAGGCTCTCAAGGAAATTGAAAGGGCATCCAGAGCATCCAGGCTGGTCCAGGAGGTCATCAGTAACCTGTAGAGACACTGAGGCCTTTCCCACCCATATTCACCTGCTATGTACAACTCAGCAGATGGAGGATGTAACAAAGAAAAAACTACAAAGGCAAAAAATTGCAATAATTAACTTTTCATTTATACAGGTAGACAGTGGATGCTAAATCATTGCACAGTGCAATTCTTCCTACTCAGGACTTTAAAAAACCCCAACCACTTGAAAATAAGCACAAAGAAAGCAGACATCTTTAATGAACTTGCAGAACATTATGGAAAAATTATTGATTAAAAAAAAACAATTAAAAATGATAGATTTTGAGGCAGGGTCTTCATAGAGACTTACAAATTTATTGGGTTTTTGTCTCTCTACAGGTGGTTCTGCAGGGATCCCAAGGGATGGGGAGTGATGGGGGCACAGAGGTGCTTGGGGTGACCTGACCCTTTGGCCGTGCTGCAAAATAGATGCAGCCCCATTGTGAAGGGAAAAGTTCTGCTGGTAGGTGACTACTGCAGCCCCTGTTTGAATTTCCTGGATGTCAGGCACAGTTAATGTCAGGGAGACAGAGGGAGAGCTGAATTGTTGGCCCCAATTCAACAAGGCACTTAAGCACAAGCTTAACTCTAAGTACGCACTTAAGTCCCTCCTTATATAGCAGAACATATGTTAACACCTCCTGAAGCCTGGGCTAAGTGCATGCTCAAAGTTAAGCGTCTGCTTAAGAGCTTTGTTGAATCAGGACTGTTGTTTACTTCCAACAATTGATGTCTCCTGGAATATCCACAATTCTAGTTGCAAACCTCACGCATCTGTTTTCTCTTACGATTATTAATGGAGTCATTCTTTAAAAAACACAAAATCCTTGACAATCTGCAATTCCTGCCTTCAGGAGAGCAGGGAACCAACAAGGCAGGAGTATTTCCATACAGATGCCTCATGCCCTTCATTTTTCCATTTCATTCTAGGGAGTTCAAGGGAAAGCAACAGTGTTACAAAACAATGTGGATCACCAACAATGGAAATTATCCAAATTTAACTTGATTACCAAAAAATGTGTTTCCAGTTTTAAGAACTGTAGAGATTGCTGGAATATGAACTTGTAAATGACAAATTGGTTATGTAAATGTGTGTCAGGTTAATATATATACATGTAAATACACATAAATATAAAATTGGTCCAATAAATTGAACAGCTATGTCAGGAGGTCTTGAGCTATTGGACATGGCTTAACTCCACCATCAGGTACCAGAAGGGACATTTTAGGGAAATTAAGGTAATTTACAATTTGTGTTGTTTACAGTTATTCCCATTCCCAAGATGATGAGCCCCCAAAGAAATAATGCTCCTTGTTAAAACGGATTGTAATGAGTCTGGGATGCTCTCAGGAATGACAGACAGGTAAGGCACAGAGCAATGTTTTGCTGTCCACTCACCTTTTGTTAAGGTTTCTTTTCTTTTGCCTGGTTGTTGGGCATCTGCCCTGTGCTCTGCTGCCCTTTGGGAGCGAGGCTGCTCCCTCTGTATCTCCAGGCAGGTGTCCACATCTCCACTGAGCTGCCAGGGCAGATCTGGGGACTCGCTGAGGCGCCTCAGTGTCCCCAGAGAGGGGGACAGAGAGGGGGGTGGCCGTCCCAGCTGCAGCTCCTCTGCCCGGGGCTCAGCTCTGTCACCAGCTGTCCTGGCCCTGCTGCATTTCCCAGCAATGCTGGAGACTTAGACCACAATAGAGGGAAATCACTAAAGCTGAATTGCTCCAAGTAAGTCCTCAGCAGGGTTTGACTGGTAAATATTTAACAAGGAGAACTCCCTATCCTCTCCTGGTACGTATTAAACTAATACATTTATTTTAACAAGGGAAACGGTTTCCCCAAGCTCCTGCTCAATTTGAGCCCTTGACTTCTACAAAAGCCTCAGTAAGGCTGGCTTCCTGGGGCTCAGTAATTCACTGGGACTAAACGAGAGATGGCTCCGAGCCATGAACTTGGAGTCTGGAGGTGACAGGACCTCCCCAAGGTTGGGGAGAGCTCAGTATTGGGGTTTCCATTCCCACCTGCCTTCAGACTGGTCCAACACCCAGCTCAGGACATCCCTGCCACCACCAGCTTCTGACCACCTCAGCCATCCTGTGGAGGCAGGTTGACTGTATCCCACCAGAGTTCCCACGTGCTGGAAGCAGCTCTCATGCCAATTTCTCCCCACAGAAGCTTTGCAAAGCTCCACCAGCACCCATCCCACACTTCCAGAATCCCCAGTCCTTTCTGCTGCCTCTCCCTGTGCTCAGATGGAGCCAGGCGTCATGGACATGATGCTGGGAGAGCAAGTAGCTCACAATCCTTGTCCCCCGCCTGGGGATGCTGAGGGTTTATTTCCCCTTGGCTCTGCTCTTTCCTCCATTCCATGGACCAGAGGGGGACTGGCACCCCCTGAGCAGAAGTGCTTTCACTACCAGTGATCCTCTGAGATGCCCAAAGCCATTTCTCCTCAGGAAACTCTGCTGAGCCATCTCCTCGTGCTTTCTGACCTAGGGGAAGATGTGGGGCCTTGGTGCATTGGGAGGAGCTCCCTGGTTCCATAATCCATCTTCTGCACACTTTGGCATCTCTCTCCATGCCTGATGGGTGAGTCGTGCTGGGAGATCCTTTCAGGATGCTGTGAGCACGAAAACATCCAACAGATGCAGCCCCACACGGGAGCTTGGTTCTCCACAAGACCTTGGGGCTCTGTCCCCTCGTGCTCCAAGCAGGAACCTGCCCAGTGAATGCTGCCTCTGCAAAACATGCCCTGAACAGCTCACAGGACATGTCCCTGGTGCCACAGCCCACCCATGGGCACCCACAAACTGCACGGCTGCTTCCCATGGCATTGCTGCCACTGGGGGCCCCAGAGATGGTCGCATCCCCTGCAGGCAGTGGAGGCCCCTGGTGCTGGTGCCTGCATCCCAGCTGGCAGAGCCCAGTGCTGCCCTGGAGGGCTGCAGGCAGGCCCTGAGGCTGCTGGACTCTCTCTACCTCCCTCTAATATTTTACTATACTAAAATTTTATACTAATATTTTTTCAGCCTTTCCCTCAAGGAAATAAGAATCTCTGAAAGCAACTCCCAACTTTGCATCTTTGCTGGGAGCCATCCCATGGCTGCAGCACTTCCACTCTGACTCACGGGTAGAGGGCAGGTTTGAACAACTCTGGCTGCTTCTGCCAAGGCAATAATGACTCCTGGCATCACAGCCCCAAAGCCTCTGGGAAACTTTCCCTGCTCAGCTTACCCAGCTCGCAGTGTGTGAGATGATGTGTGACATTCCCAGGAGAGATGCAGGGAGAGGGAAGATGTGGGGCCTTCGTGCATTGGGAAGAGATCCCTGGTTCCATAAATCATCTTCTGCACACTTTGGCATCTCTCCCCATGCCTGATGGGTAAGTAGTGCTGGGAGATCCTTTCAGGTGATGTTGTGAGCATGAAAACCTCCAACAAAACTTGCTGTGGCCTGAGCATCTGACTTCTTTTCTCCTGCCACTATGATCTGACACATTTACCCTTCGTCACCACTAAAACATCTCTAAGCATCCCTTCCCCAAATATTCCAGTCTGCCTTCAGTTCTTCCCAATTTTTAACAAGCACTCCTCTTGAGCAGGGCTGAGGGGAGACAAGGAATATCTGCAATGTTTACCTTACCCTCACAAGCAAACAGAAACTCTGTCCCTCATCCCATCCCCACCTGTCCCAGCCCACAGTAGGCAGAGAGGTCTTTCCCACTGCCAACAATATCAGTAGGAAAATCCTTTCCACTCTGCTTTTCTGGGATTGTGATTCCAGCAAGCCTTGCAGCAGCTTGGCAGTACAGTAAATAAGAAACAGATTTCCAAGTGTTTTGATTTACCATCTTTTCTTTGTCGCATCTAAGCCTGGGGGCTGAGGACCTGACTCCAGAAAGTCTCCATCCAGATCACCAACCTGCAGCCAGAGGCAGTAACCCCACGGTGGGGCAGGAACTGGCATGGGCTCAGCCTGCCTGGGGGTATCCCAGAGGAGAGCCTGCCACGCAGAGCAGCAGCTCCTCAGGCCAACAGAAATCCACATGCCTGTTCAGAAGTGCCCAGTTCCAGTGCAAAATGGAAAATTGGACAGAAAAGAAGCCTCTGGAGCACATCCCATGCTGAGGGTGGTAAGCCATGAAACATTCACTGCAGTTGCTTCTGTGCTGCTCTGAGCTGTTGTGCTGTTCCTCTCACCATTGTCCCCAGCTGCATTTTCCTCTTTCACACCCATGAATATTTTAATGTCAGTCTCAAAGTGCTGGGACTGATCCTTTTCCCACGTTAGCATCAGTCCAGGATAACTTCATCAGTTGGAACAGGCCCTGGTGCATGGGCATGCAAGAGGAGCACAAATGGCAGGATTCAGGTACTGATCCCTTTTATAACAGAAAACCCATTTTCAGGACTTCTCCCAATCTTCTTTTAACTGGACTCTCCACTTGCTGAATGAGGGGAGTTCCCACTGAGTTTAAACCCTTCTCTAAAATATTCCTTGAGATGGCTCCAGGTAACAGGACTTTCTGTATCAGAGTATGATGTCATATCAAACACAGAATCCATCTGAAGATTACCTCTTGTGCAGAGTGAGGCTGGACTCCACTCCATTGCACAATTTTGGAACAAACTTTCAGCCTTTTCTCAAGTGGAAAATCTCTGTGGGATGTGGTTATCTTGCAGAATAAAGGCTGTTTTCTCTCTCTGATTCACCCAGGTGATGACTAAGCTCATGAAGCGTTTCTCAGCCCGTGTGTTATTCACAAATCTTTCATCCAACACCTTCTCCCAGCACAGGAAAAAACCATACTGCAATTAATGATTGCTGAGGGAAACCTCTGTCCATGCCTCACTGCCCAGGGTCTGCAGCCTTGGAGGAATGTCATGACCCCTCAAGGAAGTCCTCTGGAGAAGACCAGTCACTGGGCTACGTATAAAACTTTATCCTCATAAATTAATTTTTCTCTTTTGAATACAATATTTCACACATGGCAGGTTTGGTTTTTGAATACGTCAGAGTCAGTTAATGGGCTCAGATTAGTCCCAGCCTGGTTTCACCACAGCCAAAGTGGCAGCAGTAAGAGATGCAGCCTCCAACACCAAGATGCCTTTGAGCAGAGCCCTTGAGCAGAGCCCTGCTGTCTGCTGGCCAAGGATGACTTGCAAAGCAGGCAGATAAAGCCTGTGCTTATGAATTTCGTAACGCTGGCACTCAGCTGCCATGGTGCAGGGTAATCCCACGGATCATGGAGGCAATATTCTGAGGGCAGAGCTGCAAAGCAGTGTCTGGATGCTGCAGGAACTGATGCTGGCATGGATTAATTTCCCAACTGTAATTTTCTCTACTATTTTCTTAGCTACTACAGCCCTTGTTTTAATCTCAGGTGTCAAAGCAGATCAGAGGCAGTCAGTGCCATGGCTAGAAGGGAAAATCTCTGTTTCCTATGCATGTGTGAGTTGGACACACTAGGATGGAGGACCTGGAATTTGTCACCCTCCAAACCAGGCTCATGGGTGCTTCTCATGCTGGTACCCCTTTGTGCAAGCACTTAAAAACCTGTTAGAGTCTCACAGCAGCCCAGCTCTGTGTGGGGAGGTGCTGCAGTGTGGTAGGCACAGGCTGGAAAGCAAAAACAGCATGGGCATCTTCTGTGAGCAGCCCAGTGGTGTCCAAAATCCAGCCACGGACACGGTGTATGATCACACACCAAGAAATGAGACAACAGAGTTATGGTGGGCAGTGCTCTATCCTAAATAGGCAGAGTCCTATTGGGTTATAGTACAAAATCAACAAAAATCACCCTGGTGAGAAACTTGGGAAGTAATTAAGAGCAGTTTTATAGGTGCCAGGTCCTGCTGAGCGATAGAGCAGTAAAATTGTGTCTGAGTCTTCTGAGGGATGGATGTGAGGATGGAACACACAGGCCTGCAGGTGGGACAGTGCCTGCCCATCCCCACCTCCTGTGACACCTGAGAGCTCAGGGCACTTTACATGGGACCCAATTACCCTCTCACTCCCATGCTGCGCATTCAGGAATGGCTGCACCTGCTTTGGAGCTGATTCACACAGGGAACTAACCAAAAATAAAGGGCCAAGCTCCCAAAAGGCTGGACCAAAACCTTTGAGCAGTTAAGCTTTGAGACTGCAGTGAAGGAGGGGTGCTCCCAGGGTGGGAATGCCCTGGGTCCCTCTGATCTGATCACCGAACACCTCCAGGCTGGGCAGGCAGAAATGGAGGTGACCAAGAAGAGCAGGGTGTTACCCCAGATCCAGGCTTTGGGTTTTTGCAGTTCAGCCTCAGCAGAATGGGCAGGAAGCTCTTTCCAGGATGCCCAAAGGAAGCACAGCAGTGGGACCCCCCCAGCCATTGGGTCCTCTCTCCCTGAGTCCTGCAGCCAGTGCTTGGCTGACCCAGCACCAAGGCCTGGGCAGCCAGCTCATGTTCCCAGACCAAGGCAATATTTTTATCACGCCAATTTAAAACATTAATAATTGTCTGCCCAAACCCTCCCAAGCTTTCAACATTATGTAAACAGAAGTGAATTAAAATTATTTTTTTCCATCACTGTTTGAAATGTGCGATGCTTTTTCTAAACTGCCCCATGAGTAGAAGAGAGAGGGGGGTCTGAAACAGCTCCCTGGCCCCCAGCCAGGTCCCAGCAAGTACTTTATATCTCACTTCAAGACAGTCAGAGCAAGGGTTTAAGAGGCTTTGAACACAAACAGCGTTAGGTTGGTTAAGCCCTGCTTTGACCAGTGGCGAGCAATGGAGACATAAACAGATTTCATTTGAACCAGGCTTAATGTAGCTGGGTTTACAGAGTCCCAGCTGATGTGCACATCCATCAGAGGGGGTACATTGAGGGTGGCAGTGTGGTCCCACGGGAGGGCAGCCATCCCTGGGGGTGCCCTGGCGCCGGCGCTGCCCCCCTGCGCCCCTCAGAGATCCCCACCTCTCCTCTATCTGAACATGGAAAGAGCTGACCTGCTTCACCGAGCAAACCTGGAATCAATTAATGTCTAGCCTGCATTTAGGAGAGGCAAAACACTATATAAACATTATGTATCATTTAGCTTCTGAGGAAAAGCCATCGCCTGACAAAAGGGGCCTCTCCTTTCCATTTTATGAAGTCTGGTTCACACTGGTGCAGGCCTCCTTGACTTTCTTGGCCCGCTCCTAATTTTCACCAGCCCAGATTGCAGGAGACTTCAACTCACAAAATACATTAATTTCCCTCCTTAATAAGTGGGGGTGTCCTTGCTGAGAACCCCCATTTCAGTGTGTCTGCTCAGTGACTCTCCCCAGGACAGAGCTGAGAGCAGCATCCCACTGTCTGCTGGGCACCAGGGTGGCTGCTGGCTCCTCCCAAGACCAGAGACATTGTTCAGAGGGCTGCTTCTCACTGCCCTGCCTGCCTGAGCAAAGGGGTTGAGCAGCATGCCAACACACCTCTTCTCTGAGCAACCTGTGCCAGTGCCTCCCCACCTCCCCACCTTCTAGTATCGAATCTAAATCTACTCTGCTTAAGCTCAAAGCCATTCCTTCTTGTCCTGTCACTTCATGTCCCTGTAAGCAGTCTCTCTCCATCTCTCCTGTAGCCCCTTTAGGCACTGGAAGAGGATCTAAGCTCTCCCTGGAGCTTTCTTTTCTCCAGGCTGAGCAGCCTCAGCTCTCAGTCCATGGTCAGGTTAGAGGAATTCACCACTCTCTACCTTTCAGGAAGCTACTTGTGATGCCAGGCCCCTGTATTTATCCTGAGTTACTCACTACTGTCATTGTTGCATTCTCCTGCCATTATTTTATTTTCAGTTTAAAATGTACCTCCATACCCTTTATGGAAGGTGTCCCTTCACATTGCTTGCTGTCCTGCAGCCTCCTGCCCTTGCACACCATTCCTTCAACCTGTCTGAGCCCTTCCTACAAGCACAGGAAGGCTCAGGATTGTTCTTTTACTCTACACAAAAGTTTTCTCTCACCACTGAAATAATGAAAACCAGGATAACCAAGAGCCCACATCCTGAGCTGGGGGTGCCAAGCAGAGTGCTGCTGCTGCTGCTGCTGCAGGTGCAGTGCTGCTGGTGGGAGCCAGCCCTGCCCTTTTGGGCACCCAGGGACAGCAGCAGTCCTGCTCATGGACTCAGAGTGACCCTTGTCACTCACCCAAACACAAATGCTGCAGGAATTGTCCCTGTTCAGTGACAGCTGTGGTGTGGCCCAAATAGAGCCAGTGATGCTGATAACTGAGTCATGCCCTTTGCAGAGGGATTTGCTAATTTAAATAAGCAAAGGTCCTTTAACCTTGGCATCATTAGCTCTGAAACCTGTAATAACTGTTTCTAAGGATAGTGTTTGCTGCCCCCAGCTTGGCTCTGTCCTTGAAGCCAGCACAGGAGCAAACCTGCAATTCAGAGAGAATTCCAAACAATACTTTTAGTGTCACCCTCAGGCCACAGAGCTGGGCTACCCCTAGTAAAACAAAATTTTAAGAGAAGGAGAAAAAGTTTAAATAAATAATTGGCAAGAAAAACCACCTGGGGATTGTACATGGAGAGTTATGTGGACTGTGATTCTGGAGGAGTGAACAGAGCCTGCATGGCTGGGGGAGGACCAGGTACCCCACACCCCACTGATTTTCCATCTCACTGGACCATATGCTGTGGAGATGTCAGAGAAAAGCAGGTTTTCATCTCATCTCTCCACCAAAAGGGTCACATCATGAATAAGAGCACCACATATGTTTCCATCATGTTGGCAAAGTTTTAGGAAGTATCCCTCATAAAACACAAAATG
>NW_005054308.1:3240255-3244170 GCF_000277835.1 Geospiza fortis | reverse complement strand
TGTCACTGGTTCCTCCCTCACCCTTTTACAAGGAGCTGCTGTTCTCAGCTCTCAGCTGGCTTGGGGAAGGCTTTGGGGCACAAATACACAAATGGGATTGGAAAGGCTGATTTTGGAGAGCAATGCAGATGAGCTCTCTGGGGTTGGTGAGAGGCAGGCACAGCCTCAACAGTGGCAGGCAGAGCTCTGCAAGATCAACCCACTCTGCTCTGGAGGGGCGCAGCAATAATTTTGCTTAGATACTGCTCACATTGGGGTCTCATTCATTTTATGGCTGGAAGCCATAAAATAGTGAAAAAGATTATATTTTCTAGAAATTCTGCCCTGTGAGGGTGATGAGGCACTGGCACAGGCTGCCCAGAGAAGCTGCTGATGTGTCCCAACTTGGAAGTGTTCAAGGGCAGGTTGGACAGGACTTGGAGCAGCCTGGTCAGGTGGAAGCTGTCCCTGTCCATGCAGCAGGGCTGAAACTAGAGGTCCTTTAAGGCTCCTTCCAACCCAAACAATTCTGGGATTCTGTGTTCCTCTGGCAATGCTGAACTCCCGCTGATTGTGCAGAATCACAGGGAATGGTCACACAAAACCGAGAAAAACCCACCTGATGTTACAGCAGCAATGCCAGCACGGGCACAGCTTGTGGCTGACAGCCAGGCCATTGAGGGTGTGAGCCCGTTTGCACAGGAGCGTCCCTGCTGCAAGGCACACAGCCCTCTGCCCCCACCACCCAGCCAAGAGAGAGCCAAGCCCCCAAATGTACATTCCCCCAGGCACTCTGCTCCCTCTGCTCGCCCCCACATCATTTCTTGGTCCCTGCTGTAGCACAAGGACAGGACACTGAGCTGGGGGTGAAGTGAAGCTGTGCAGCCAGTCCTGCCCTGCTAATCCCCACTGCCACATGACTGCAGGGGTCAGGGTGCCTCAGCCTTCACCATCCCAGCCACATCATCCTCTGCCATCCCTGCCAGGCCTTGGGGTGCAGCTCTGTCCTGGCACAGCCCGTGCTGCCCGCAGGAGCGGCTGCTGCTCACAGCTCTCCTCTTTCCTTCTCAGATTACCCCGAGCTCTGTGGGTGTGTTTGCACCTGAACTGCCAGACCAAGAGGCCAAGCAGGTTGTTCCAAGGTGCTAATCAGCACCAGGGCACAGAACAAGCTGCTTTGTTCCCAGGTATCACAGCCCATTTCCTCAGTGCCAGCCTTTGCTGACTCGGAGCAGCTCTTTTGCTGTGCTGAGGCTGCTTGATCTTAGAAAGAGGGAGCTGGCAGGAGAGCACTGGAGGCCTGGGCTCCAGTCCCAGCCTTGCCACAAGGTTTCCAGGAAAGGACCTGGGCTGTGATCCGCTCCCAGCCCTCAATGGCAATGTTCCTCCTTCCATCAGCAGCTGCTCCCAGCACAGGGCCAGAGCTGGTGGCTGCACTTCCACCCATTCAGCTCACAGAAAAAAAGAGAAGATATTTCCAGAATTATTTTCAATCATAAATGCTTACTTGTCAATCATTCTGGCTTATTTCAATGAAGGTTTGAAGCACAAGCTGTAGGCAGAGCTCTGACAGCCACCAAGGATCACGTTCTGTCTAAAAGTTTAACTTTTCACCCCCTCATGATCTGGCGAAGATTTTACTTTCATGACTTTCACAGTCTCTCCCAATATGCCAATATGTTCACAACAGTGATGCTGCAACCTGCAGAGAGAGAAGAGCATGGTAAAAGATCCCCAAATGCTGTGCAAAATGGGAAGGGCCACATCTAAGGCACATGGAGAACTTGCACCCTTGGCAAGCACCCCTCCATCCACCCAGCAGAGCAAGGAGCAGTGGAGACATCCCAAGTATTTTGAGAGATGAGCCTCCTGACTCTTTAATATCTTTACTTTCTTTAATATCTTTCAAAATAATTTTCTCCCAAAAGATCAAAGGAGGCAATCCAGGAGATGCTTCACAACATGTGCCATGTGCACATAAAACATTTGCAGAAGCCCCAGTCCTGGTAAGTGATAGGGAGGAAATAACACAGAGACTCCTGACAATAACCACAGTCACCTGGAGTTTTGGGTAAAAGGGAATTTTTTTATATCCAGGGAATTTTTTCTGGACTCCAGGCCAGACTGTGGGTTTTTTAAACAAATGGGTATCAAGCTGTGATCATAGGCTTGAATCACATTAAGGTTAACCCAAGATATGTAAAACTCAGCAGTCTCCATTTGGGGGATTTGTGGGAGGCTTTTCCCATTACATGGTTTAGATTTGCTGCCTGGGGTTAGCTGCTCCCCACACGAGATCCAGAGAAGTCCATTGCTGAGGGAAAGCCCAGAACAGCCTGGACCAGAGCTGTAGGAAGAAGGCAAGACCTCCTCACCTCCCAAACCTTAAAGCAAGCACGTTCTCCAACCCCACTGTCCCCATAAACCTGGAATGAGCTCCCATCTCTCTCCTAGATGTGCTGAGGGGAGGGACATGTGAGCCAGACCACGAGGATGGAGAATTGCTCAGGGCTCTGCCCTCAGGGGAGACCCAGCACCCCGTGAATCCCAGGACATGCCAGGGCCTGGCACAATGAGCAACAGTGAACAACAGTGAATTTTCCAGCAGGAAATTGATCATTTGGGATGAACCTTGATCCCACACTGACACTACATGGTGCTGGGAAATGACATGAGTCCTCCTGATGGGAAGCAAACCAGTCTATTTCCAGCATATGTGATGGTGCCTTCCTGGACTCTCAGCACTGCTCATGCTGAGAGCAGACACATTTTCCCTGGGGAAAACAGACTCAAAATATCCATTTGTTCCAAGAAAATAATTAATTACCTCTGAAGGGTATCTTGTTCTGTGACTTGGAGTCTCTCCTGTGAGAGCTGCTCCACCGCTCCTGTTCAGTGTGTCATCCTGGAGGTCCAGGAAGGGCAAACAGAGGTCAATAAATGGGATGGTGAAACAAAACCCATCCACAATGATGATATCAGAGTGGCACTGAGTCTTTTTGATGTCACCCAGCAGCTCGCTGAAATCTTCAGTGATTTTGTGCTGTGAGAAAGAACAAGCACAGGAAGAAAGCACTGTCAGCAAGAAGGAGGTGACACTTGGGGCTGTCACCCCATAGAACCCTCCAACTGCTTCACACCAGCTTCTGGCTAGAGAGGGGATTGTGTGTGATCCCAATCCACTTTTGGAGAAGGCAGAGGTGCCAGGCAGGGCAGGAGCTCCTGGGTGCTGATGCCACGGGGATGCTCATCCCAAGGGAGCAGCCCGGGGTCTCCCAGTGCCCAGCCAGGCAGGCAGGACCTGCAGGGACCCCTGCCCTTGTGCGGGACCCAAACCACTGACCCACTCAGTACTGAACCAGTGACTCTCGGGCCCAAAGGCAAGAACACTCTCCACCAAGGCATCCTGAAGTGGTTATTTTTAAATTACATTTGCTAAAAGCAAGAATGAGCAGAAGAATCGGGGGAAGCAGGGAGTCACGTTGCTCTAATCATTTACATTTCAGTGACAGCTTTACTGCTTTTATTTCAAGTCAGTTTTGCAAAAGCCCTTTATCAAGCAGTGCAGAGCTCTCCTGCAGAATGTGTTTCAAGTCCAGAGCAGCATTTTGGGTACATCCTTTCACTGGGCTGTGAGAGTGCGGGAAGGAGCACAATCTCCTGTGAGTGCTCACAGAAAGTGAGTCCAAGCCATTCTGGACAGGGCTCTTGGCTTGCCATGACCTAAAAGGGATTCTTTTTAAACTTCCCTTTGAAGTTAAACTCAGACAAAGCACAACAAAACTGATCAGGAGCTTTCCCCCACCTTTATGACACTTTAAGGTCTGTGTGCTGTTAGAACACTCTTGGCTGCACCTGTGGTGAACCCACCAAGGAGGTGTACAGGATCTACAGCCTGGATAATTGTAAAAGTGAGCAAGGAAAGAAAAGGAAATG
>NW_005054308.1:3209024-3240216 GCF_000277835.1 Geospiza fortis | reverse complement strand
CTGCTGACTGTGCTGACTGCCCACAGCCCACCTGCTCCAGGGAGACGGGGTTGGTTGCTGATGTTCTGGGCACAAACTGGAGATAGAGCAACATCTGTGCTGCCCTCAGGGCCTGGCTGTTCCTCCCTTGCCATGCAGGATGGATCAGGACGAGAGACAGGAGTCTGCAATCATCTCTCCCCCCCTCCAAACCTGCTGAGTTTGGTTTGAGCTCCTGCAGGAGCCAGCAGAGACTTCCCTGCCTCCCTGCACACCAAGGCCTCTGGCAGGCACAGCCTGGGACTGGCAGGGCAGCAAAAGCCATTCAGCCCCCAAATTCAGGTGACATTTTTGCCAGGTTATGTCATGACATTGGGGAAGATTGGGCTGGGGCACACATAAAGCAAAGCATCCACGCAGAGCTGGGGGTGCCAGGGGGGCCATAAAACTCTCCCAGCCGTGCCTCCCATGCAGGACCATCAGCTCATTTGGGGCTGCCAGGGACTCTTTGCCTGCTTCAGGACCTGCTGCAGAGTCCTGTGAGCTCTTATTAAGAAGGAGCTTTGTGGTTCACAGTCTGCACAAACAGTAAACTACATCGGAATTAAACCCAAATATATTTTTAAAAAGCAGAAAAGTTGATTTTTAGAGGTTTTCTTTCCCCCCCCCCCCCCCTTTTTTTTAACAGAAAAACCTGACATTTTGAAAGTTTATTTTGAAATTGAAATAAGGCTGAGTGGGGCCTACACTGAAACAGGGATTGCAGCTAACAGAACGTCTCTGTATGGAATACAACAAGGAAATTATTTCCTCAAGGTGGAAATTTATTGCTCCAAGGTGGAAGGCAGAGTGTTTTAAAGAGGTTTTTAATTAATAAAGGGAAGCGTGCCAAGAATGTGTTGCATGTTTGAGCTCTCTGCATTAAATACTGCTAACCTGTTGAGGGCTAATTTAGGCTTCAATTAATAAATAACAATACACACAGAGGCATAAACAGCCTCCTGCACCTTCAGCAAAATGCATTTAGATGGCTCTATCACATTTTAAACAAATTTTAGGCAAAGAGGTGCTGTCTCTTGGGGTGGCAAGTAGCTCAGGGCACTTGTCTCCTCAGGTCAGGACACAAAGCCAAGTACCAAATGCCCCTGGAGCTGGAGAGCAGCAGCGTGGTGGGGCTTGGCAGGATATTTATAGCATCCCTGCAACAGGGAGGGACTGTGAGACACTAAAGGATTTTTTTCTTTGGCATTTTTTCCCGCAGTAATGCCATTCTAGGCATTCTCACCCAAAGCCAGGATGCAATTTCCCAGTGGTCCCAGTCCCTTAGGTGTTAAGTCTCCCTGACTTCCATCAAATACTAATCCTGCATGGCCCAGATTTTCAAAGGCATTTAGGCTCTTAAACGTGCAGATTTGTGCTGAGTGGGATTTTTTTCAAAGCACCTCAGCATTTTAAGTGTCTCAGGGGGGAATGGTGCCAAATCTTATCCTACAGGTTTTCTTCCTCATGGTCCCCAGGTAAGGCATCTCGTGGCACTGGGTTCCACAAGTTCAAAGTGTGAGGCTCCACCAACAAACACACACTTACCCTGATTTAAATTTCTCCCCACTTTGCCATGCATCAGTTTTCTCTCTCATAGACATTCAGCCCAAACTGGAGCATCTAATCCCCCATGCCTAAATCATTCATTATTTCATGCACTTCTGCATGTCCTCCCTTCTCCCAGCGACACAGAATAATTAACATATAAAAGTCTGGTGATAAGTGAAGTTTACGATCCAAACTAGAGGAATGAAGGCTCAGAAGTGAACATTATAAGAGCCCTGTGCCCATAAACATCCCACTTCTGGTGGGCTACCCAGCCAATTAATTACAGGCAGAAATTCTGGCTGAGCATTCATTGCCCACATAAGCTCCTTGCTGAAAAATAAACCTCCAGAGTTGTCAGGAGAAAATGAAGTAGGAGATGGTGTGCTGGAGAGAAAAATACACACAGACCAAGAATAGGACATGACCTGTGTTTTATAGGGTTTTGGGTTTTTTGTGTCTACTCTGCTGTAGTAAAAAAAGGAAAAAAACCCCTCCTTTAGGGAAAAAGAAGCTGTGCAAGAATACAATGGCCAAGCCATGGCTTCTCAAAAAATCAGGAATTATTAATTTTCACCTTTTCTAATAAGCTAATACAAGCATCAGCCACTCTTGGGCCAGGTGGAGAGCCTCACCTGGCTCCTGGGTTTGGATCCCCATCTCTGGCGAGGCTTGACCACAGCAGAGCTCCACACTCATCCCTGTGCTGTACTTGAGGAGCCTGAGCATGCAGAGGGTCTGGAAACCTTTGGCTGTCCCCTCCAGGGGATGGGTGCAGTGCTGTCCACAGGTGACACACAGGGGGCAGTGAGGAGCATGGTCTGAGGTCCTTGAACCCCAGAATGGTTTGGGTTGGAAGGCACCTTAAAGCCCATCTCATCTCACCCTCTGCCATGGGCAGAGATGCCACCACCCACTAGAGCAGCTTGCTCAGGGCCCCATCCCACCTGGCACTGAACGCTTCCAAGAATGGGACAGCCACAAATTTTCTGGGAAAACTGTGCCACTGTCTCATCACCCTCAGGAGAAGAATTCCCTCCTAATATTTAATCTAAACCTGTCACTTCAAGCCCTTGTCCAAAGTCCCCCTCCAGCTCTTTTAGGCACTGGATGGGGCTCTCAGACCACCTCTTCTCCAGGCTGAGCAGCCCCAGCCCTCCCAGCCTGTCTCCAGAGCAGAGCTGCTCCGTCCCTCTGAGCACCCTGTATTTATATAATCCCGAGTTACTCACCACTGTCATTGCTTTCTCCTGCCATTAACATTTTATTTTCAGTTAAAATGTACCTCCATACCCTTTATGACAGGTGTCCCTTCACATTGCTTGCTGTCCTGCACTCTCCTGCCCTTGCCCACCATTGCTTCAACCTGTCTGAGCCCTTCCTACAAGCACAGGAAGGCTCAGGATTGTTCTTTACTCCTCTGTCCCTGTTCCATCAGGCCCACATCTTTCCCGTGTTGAGCCCCTCAGACCTGGCCACAGTGCTGCAGGTGAGGTGCCATGAGAGTGGACTGGAGGGGGACAGTCCCCTCCCTGGACCTGCTGGTTTTTGAAGCAGCCCCGGGTGCAGTTGGGAGCTGCAGCCGCTCCCAGCAGGGGATGGGACTTGTGGACAGCCCCAGCCAAAGCTCCTTGGTGTAAACAGCCAGAAAGATCTGTGACCTGGAGAGAGGGGGAGATGAGTCCAGACAGCTGCCTGAGGCTGCCAGACCTTGCACACTGAGCCAGCACTTCCACATTAAACATCCCAAACAACATCTCTGTCACAGGGACCCCTTCAAGTGTGAGGCAGTTCACCCTGCCACAGCCACCATCAGGGGCCACTGCCCACTGTGGGGGGGTCCTGCCCACCTGGCCACACATCCTGCACCCCACTGGCCCCTCAGAGCCTGGCATGTGCCACTCACTCCCTGCAGGGAGCCTGGTCCTGCCCCAGAGCTCTTGGAAAGCTCCAGTGCTTGTGGCTGGGTTCCTTGACATTAGCCAGGCCTGGCTATATATTACTGGCATATACAATTAAGGCTCAGAGGTTTGCATACAGTAGCTGGCTTTTGTAAGACAAGGAAATCAAGGAGTGTGACCAAGAGGGATTTTTCAATGTGAAAATTGAGTATTAAAAGGGTGCTTAAGCCCGCTGAGCCAAAACCACAAGGGGGAAAGGGCTGCCTAGTAAAGGAGCAAACAATTGCTTTTTAAGAATGGTAAGTATCAAACAGATGAGGGGATTTGAAGCTGAAATGCCTTTCATACAGACTCTGGGCCAGTGCAGGCAGTGGCACAGGGGAGGACAGTGAACTGGCAGCCACCCCAAGTGCCCACAGGGGCAAAACCCCCACCCCCTCCATCCACCCCCTCCAGGCCATAGCACAAGGGAGCACACCTTGCAACAGCCTCAAGTAAATGTTATAAGGATCTAACAAGAAAATTGGAGGCAATACATCCATCACAGGAAGGATCTGGATGCCCCATGTGCCATTTCCACAATGGCTCCATGAAACAGCTGGGTGCTTCTTACTCTTCCCCAGCTGACAGCTGGGAGGGAGAACTTGCTGTTTGATGCCACCACCTTATGAGGTCACTTCCAGAAGAAAACACACAGGCAAATGCTGAGGCAAATTCCTGGATAGACAAAATTCCATCATTAGCACAGGCTGATTATTGTTAATTTACTGGATGTGCATTGCTGAGCAGTTCAGGCACACCTGCTCCCATCAGGAGGAGGCAATCAGCCATGCTGGTGCTGTGTGGGATGGGTGCCATCCCTCCTGGCATCCCAGGGGAGCAGCCTGCCCCCATGCCAAGGTGGGAGCAGCAGTGAGATGGAGAGCATCCCCCCTTCCTGCTGGCCAACAGCAAAAACTGCTGAGCACTCCCATGGGGGCTGTGCCTTTGAGCTTTAGGGGGTAGTCCTCCCTTCTTTCCATCACGTCTGGAAGCAGTGCAGCAGCCCAAGCACAGCCCTTTGCTCTCACTGGGACCCTTCCCAAGGCTCCAGCATCCTGCAGTGCATGTGCACTGTCTGACTAACCAGAGAACCTCCGGCAGC
Organism: Geospiza fortis; assembly: GCF_000277835.1. NCBI lineage: Eukaryota > Metazoa > Chordata > Aves > Passeriformes > Thraupidae > Geospiza > Geospiza fortis. Next base: position 3,235,605 of record NW_005054308.1, on the reverse strand, counting down.
CATTCTGGGCTCTTTGCAGAGCTCACTTGCAAATGAGTTGCCAGTTCCTCACCAAAGAATCCCCTCTGTGACAGACCTTCAGCCTCTGTGTAAACATGTCAGTGGATAGCTCACATCCATGATTGCTCCTTGCCTTGGATCTTTAGGAGAAGGAGCATTAATTGCCAATTTACTTTGGTTTGTCAGCAGCTCTGTGCTGCAAGTCTGGACACTCTGTGAGCACTTGTTCCAGGACACACACACGTTTCCTGAGGTGTAACTTTGAGCAAGCCACAAAGATTTGTTTCTTGGAGCAAACAGTGGTGAAGAATTGAAACTAGCTCATGCAGAAGAACTCATTAACTTCATTTAATTGACAATCCCCTCATTAACCCGAGGCTGAAAGGGCCAGAGGAAATGCACACACCTAGAAGCAGCTGTGGAAAGTGCAAACCTTTCAAAGCTGTTTTTTGCAGGATTGAAAAGCCCCTCAGAGGAGGGAAAGGCAAAGCAGGGCTGAGGACGTGCCAGGCTACAAGACACCCCAAGGACAGCGCTGTAGCAGGGATGGGCAAACCCAGGAATTGTGCTCATCACCCAGATCCATGGATGCTGCACCCCTGACCTTGCACTGAGCCAGCTGGTGCACATAAACCAACCAAAAATTCCAATGGGATCCACCCTGAGGTTTTACTCTGCTGAACCCCCAAGGCTCCAGACAAGGCCAGTGAAGAGGCAGAGATGACCAGCACAGCAGCCCAGACATGTCCAAGGGATGCTGTGATCCCTCCAGCCCCATCCTGGAGCCAGGGATGTGCCCTGGGCATGTTAAAATGAACCACATCAATCCATCCTCCCAGCCTGGGGAGCTGGCTGGGTGAGGACAGGTCCTCATCAGCCTTCTCATGTCCAAGCTGTCCAAGGTGAGAGGTTAATAACAGAACCCACCTCTTCTTCAGCCACTCCAGCACACTCTGGGCAGCCAGGAGGAGGAGGAATGGCAGGAGGAATGCTGCTGCCTCCAGACTGAGCCATAACTCACAAACTTTTGCTTTCTAATGTGTTCCTGCAGAGCTGTGGAACCCCATTCCCAGAGCCCCATAGCACATCTTTTGCCACTGCCTCCCATTTCAATATGATTTTTGCAGTTTACTGGACCTGAGCTCCCACTGTGGGGAAAGAAAAGGATTATTCCCTGGCCCTGTTTCAGAGCTGGTGCTGTGAAGGTCTGATCCCCAGCCTTGCAGGAGCCAAGCAATGATCCCAACACACAGCACACTGCAGGCATCTCTCCCACTCTGCTCTCTCAGCCTTGAGTTTTTGCTTTTTAATTTCCTGTGGCCACAGAGCACTACTGGGGGGTCTCCCAGGGACAGTGTTCCCCATTCACCATGGTCAGGGTTGGTGGGGGTGACACAGTAAGTCACATCAGTCTCAGCACAGGGGAGCAGCCAACAAGAATGCTCTTTCTGATGGATTATCCAAATATTTCAAGCCACAATCAGCCTTAAAGCAAAAACAAAAATGAAAACAAAAACAAACAAACAAACAACAAAAACAAAACAAAAAAAAACACCAAAAAAAACCAACCAAAAAAAAAACCACCTAGCACTCCAAGGGAATATTTAATCTGGTGACTGGTGATCTGAACCTGGAAGCAAACAGGGGAGGTGACTTCAGGAGCAGCAACACTCAGCCTTGGGGTGCAGCTCTGTGGGCTTTGGGGAGCAGGTACTGAGCTGCCAGGGAGGAGAAGCCAGCACAGCAAAGCTGCATTTTGGGCAACCCATTTTTGAGCCCTATCTTCACAGAGCAGCACAGCTCCAGCAATGCCACCATCCCCAAACCTTGACCACTGGCTATTTTTGCTCAGAGCAGAGCAAATTATGCTCAAGAGGAGCCTCAGGCTGATTTTCCTGGCCCCAAACCAGCACCCACCACAAATCCTTGCTGTCCAAGTTTGCTGTGAAATTCCAGCTCATGGACACTGTGTATCCCTTCCCCATGACCTATTTTTATACTATTATTTACATTTCACAGCAATGCTCACCTTGCTTACAGGTCTGTGGGATGCCCCAGAAGTTATCAAGAAATTGCTACATTATGGCTAAATGACTAAAATTAGGGCTAAATAAGCACTGACCATAAAACAAAGCATTTCAAAGCTTCATCCTTCTCATTCCTGAGTATTTTTGCCTCTTTGCTGCTCAGGATTCTCAACACCCCCAGCACAGCTTTGTGCCATAGCCAGACAGTGCAGCTCTCTGAGCTCAATTAGTTGATGGGGATTTTTTTCCTCGGAGTATGTAAATAAATATCAATATTCTAAACCAAAGACCTCCCAGTAACTAAATATTATTTATCTTAAATTTGTCTTCAAACTAAACAGCTTTGTCACATATATACAATAATAAAGAAACAAATTACAAAGCAGGAATTTGATTTTATTGGTTTTATTCAAAGCCCACGCGTTATACATAAATTCTGAACAACAGACTTTACACACTTCATTAGAGATGTTGTCAAAACTTTGGGTGAAGCTCATTTCACTTCCCCACCACTAACCGAGACATCACAGCCTGGCTGTTGGTTTTAGTTTTATTTGCTCTTCACAACAGTGACCATTTTCAAACCATATCAGGGAAATCCTCCACTTCACTGGGGAAAGGCACTTGTGAGAAAAGAACAGCTGAGCACGTTGTCCGAATTTGGGTCTTTTTAGGTATTAACTTGATATCCCAAGCAGGGTTACTGACAACAAACCCCAACATCTTGCTTCCTGTGTGTGACCAATTAGCACGTGACGGCGTGTTTGCTAAGGATTTACAAAAAATATCTTATTTTATCGGCTCAGTCACTTGGGTGGCAGCTCATGGCATTCTGCATCCCAAAATATCTGAGAGACCACACACCTCGCCCCGATATAGATTCTGGCAGCCCTGCATCCCCCTTCTCGGTAGCTGGTGGCTGTGCCGCCGGTGTCATCTGAGCAATGCTCCCCGGCATTTGGGAGGTGTCAATCTCCCGGCAGAGCTGCTGGCAGGGCATGACAGAGCACGCTGGGGACACTCAGCAGCGGCACTGCAGGGGGAGAGGCCCCTCCTGCAAGCTTTGAGCAGGATGAAATCTCCCTGCCGGCACTGGAAATCTGTCTCGGGGAGGATCATAGGATAAAAAACAATTCAAACCACGGGAGGAACTATTTTAAACGTTGTCAGTGGGATCTGCAACTCCTGCAACAATGTGTGCAACGAGTAATTCTAGCTATGAAGAAAAAAGTGGGTGAGCATAGCTTCAGTGAAGCCCAGCTTAGCAAGAATCCTGCTAATGCCGCTTCCTTCACCGCCGGCAGCCCTGGCCAGGGCTCTGGGCACGGGGCCAAGCCATCCCCGGCCTGATCCAGCAGGTACTGGAACATTACACCACCAACAGTGGCTCAGTCCTGCAGGGAGCTGAGCACTGAGCTGGCCAAGCACTTCAGCACAGGTTTCATTCAATGGTGTGGGAGCTGGGGGATCACAGGGACATTTTGTGTTTGCGGTACTGGCACTGAAGTTGTCAGCAACTCCAAGATCCAGCCCTGCACCTGGGAGTGTCCAAGGCAGCCTGGACGAGGCTCGGAGCAAACTGGTCTAGTGGAAGGTGACCCTGCCCACAGCAGGGGGTTGAAATGAGATGAGCTTTAAGGCTCCTTCCAACCCAAACCAGTCTGTGGTTATGTGATTCTGTACTCTCAGATGGGGAAAGGCTCTCAAGCAGCAGCTCTGGATACAGGTGTTCCTGCCAGTTGAGCTGCAACTCCAAGGACACATCAGCAGCAGCTTGCACTGCTCTCCCCAGCATCCTTGCACTTGTCACTGGTCACTGGCAGAGATGATGGTACCAAGCCAGAGGGGACTGACCTGGCTGGGCTGCTCTTACACTGTCTGAAGTGCAGAGATGTACCAAACCACAGGAGGGAAGTGGTCAGGCATGGGGGAAGCTCATGTGGCAGCTGGACCAGTCCCTGTGAGCTTGGGGAACACCAACACATATGGGCGGGTTCCTGGTTTCATTCCAGCAGAATTTAGTTTCTAAAAAAGGTTTGTTCAAAGCTTATTTATTGCTGATTTATTCTCTTCATCCTCCTGCAGAACCAGCAATGGGAAAGGACAAGCACAGGCATCCAAAGGGGTCTCAACACTAAGGTACTGAAGGTCAGAAAAGCTCAGCCACTCCTTTTACAAAATATCTTCCCTCTACAGGTTTTGGAAATCAGGATTACAAGGAAAAAGAGATATCATTTAAAAACAAAATATATGTGGACACTGTATTAAAGCTATTTATATCCTGGTTAAACTGAGGCAGCAGCTTTGTCAATAAACTGAGCCAGCTTCACGTCTCTCTTGGTCAGCCCACCGCAGTCATGGGAAATCAGAGTTATCTGAACCTGTCACAAAGGAGAAGAAAGAGGTTACAAAGACATTTTGATCTCTGACACGCAGGCAGAACAGCAGTTCATTGGGAAGGTGGTGTGTCTCCACAGTGAGCTGGTTTTACTTGGTGCTCCTGGCAAGCACCAAGCTGGACCCTCCCTGCTATCGTAAACCAGAAGATGCTGTAGGTGAGGAGGCTTTACAAAGCCTGGAATCTCACCAGATGAGCCCTTTTGCAGAATAACACAGGCTTTGTATTCTTGGGTTTCATCCAAGAAGAGGTATCTGATTAAATCATTCACTCTTTACATTTAAATACCACAGATCAGTTTCATGAAGAACCCGGGAAAGTGACCAAGCTGCCAAGAGCTGGATCAGGGGCTCATATTTTGTTAAGAACCAGCATCCCAAAGGTGAAAAAATTCTTAAGCTTGCTGCAGATTAATTTAAAAAAAGGTATAGGTGACACAGCTGCCTCACAGGTCTGTTTAGACTGAGCTAGATGACAAATCGGGCATTATTTTGTCTTGCCTTTGACTGACATTTTGAGAAGACTCAAAAGGAAAAAAAAGACAAACTCTGAATATTCTAGAAATCCAAGAAAATGAGGAAAAGTGGGTGATCAGATTTTTTTCCAGTGAACATTTAATGTCCCCTGAACAGGGTGACGTGAGGGGCTGAAGAGGAAGAGTCTCTGCTGGGAGTTTCAGCTACAAGGAGAGGTGGGATGTCCTGCTCTGAGCTACAGGCTGCTTGTCCACATGTCCTTTCTTCTGGTATATTTTTAGTGGGATTGCCATGTATTCACTAAATACTACAACAAACAATGTGATACAATGCAATGAGAAGTATTAGAAAATAAAACTGAGGGGAGAGCAATAATTTCTCCCTTCACACAGCACCTTTCATTTGAGGGTTGCAGTAATCCTTGCAACCCTTGTAAATATGAGACCACCATCAGTTAGCTAATATTATAAACAAATTTTATAAGCTGCTATGTTGAGACATAGGAGCCTACAATTTCTAAAAAATCAGATCTGAATTGAGACTGCCAGGCTCCCATTTAGGTACCAACAGCCTGCTACCCTACACTGCTGAGTTCCTGACCTGCTGCACAGACAGGAATGAGAGCTGGTGAGTAGTTTTAAAACAGTAATTTATTCAGGTTGGCTAAATAAGAGTTTAAAGGCTTCTGTTTTATTTTTAGATCTCAGCCAGAGAGGTGAAGCCACAGGCCCCAACCATACAGCAGGCAGCAGGCGCAAAGAGCTTCATTCTTGATTCCTCACCACTGCAAATCTCAGCATCCCTTTAAAATCTCAAATCTCTTTATAGAGACACTTCCCATTCCCTTACCTTGTAGACAAGCTACAAATAAAGGCAGAGAGAATGGGCCAGTGGTTTGGTGTCCTTAACTCCACTGCTGTGTGAGTAAGTAGGGCTGGTGAACGGTACCTTGCTGTAGACATTAAACCATTCTGGGTGGTGATTCATCTTCTCTGCTTGGAGAGCAACACGTGTCATAAATCCAAAAGCCTAGGGACAGAGAGAGCAAAGAGGAAAATACTGGATTGGCAAGATTCACTCCAAAATCCCAAAATCTCCTCAAGATGCCCCACATGGCTGCACCTTGGGTTTGCGTGTGCTAAAGAAGCATTTGAACTTCTCATGCCACTGGTTCATTCTCAATACATCTGAAATGATCCCCTACAAATCCCCTGGTAAATCACCCTGCTCAATGTGACTTAGCCCAGGACTCAAAACTATTGCATGACAGAGTGATTTCACCTCTGGCATCAGCAGGGATTTTAAATATCCATCCCAAGTTCCCCATCCCCTCCTGCATCTTAGAAACATGCCATTTCTAATTAAGCACCATGACACTGCACACCAACACTGCTTCCAGAAACACATCCCTCCATTTAACCATTTTGGTATTTATTTTACTGCAGAGAAAAAGGCAGCAGGTGGGCCTGCCCCTCTGCTTTATGAGACATATTTTCCCTTTAAATGAGTTAAAAGAGGTTTTCCAATCCTCTGTACCTACATGCTCCCCCAGGACACAGGTTTTATCAGACGCTCAAAAGGAAAATAAAAGCAGGCCCTTGCCAAAATACTTAGGAGCAAATCAGTGCATTATAAAGAAAATTAGAAGGTCCATGCAAATCAAGACTGTAATTATGCAGTGGGGCCCAAAGGGCCTGGGAGCGTGAGCAGGACGCTCTCAGCAGCAGGCTTTGTTCATACCAAGCTCCATCCATCGAGTTCAGGACCTGAATTAACATGCAAAGCTGGAGGAACATCCCCGTTACAGTCTGGTTCAGATTATAATACAACAAGCTCCACAAAACCATACCTGATTTAGGTAGGTTTTTAGTGCTAATTTATGGAAGAGAATGTATATAGCCCACATTCCACCAAGTGATGACCATTTCAAACAAACATGTGGTCAATGAATAACATATAATGGTTGATAATAGTTTCAAGTCTTTTTCCCTCTCACAAATTGCAAAAACCTTTAAGAAAAAAAAAAGAATTGGTGCCTGGATGAAGAATTACTTTGTTGGTCGCTTTGCCAGTCAAATGAATGCAAACGTTATAATCAGAGAAAATCATTCCAATGAGGTTTGTCATTTGGAAATCACCAAACTGTCAGCAATTAAAAAGCTTTTTTTCTTTGACCCAAGAGCTTTCCAAAATTCAGGAGAATCTAACTTCCCTTGAAGCTCTCACTCGGTTTAGTTTTACTTTGAGTGAACAATTACTTTTAAAAGTTTGCCCATGTTTCAGCAGCATGCTTTGAAGTAGAAAGCTGCAAGTTGTGCATCAGATGTTAGCAATGATTTGGAAAACTTCTCCATTAATAGTGATTATTTAAATGTTTTTAGAGTGTCCAGGGTCTTAATAAGAATGCCATTTCCAACACAGCAATCAATACACAGATATATCCTCTAATGTTTAAAACAGTGATGTGTCTGCAATCAAATTTCCTGTACAGAAAAAAAGGGCAAGGAAAAAAATAAAAATAAATTCATAAAATCCCCTATCAGGTTTGGTGTCTGTTCATCCCAGGAACTCACCCGCCCATGTGCAGACCCAGGTCACACTGCAAACAGTCACTGATGGTGAGACAATAATCATCGCTCCAACAAAAGCATACAGAGAGAATTACACAAGCAAATTACTCTAAAAAATTAATCTGCTCTATAGACCTTCCTCCACACTTCAGATGACAAATCCTCCTCATCAGTAGACCACCAAATCCCCCCAGTCAGTGTACCAACATGACATCCCACTGCCCCCTCCCCACAGAGAGAAGAGTCTCCAACGGGATAAAATGGACATTGGTCACAAAACTGTTCATCCTACCAAAGACTGCTCAACTTGAGAATGTCCAACTCATGAAAAGGAATAAACTCCAGCACAGAGGACTCTCCCCAGGACACGTCCTGCTGCTTGTTGCTCCAGCTGCCCCCAGCTGTCCCAACCAGGGCAATCCAGCGTCACAGTGAAGGATGAAGCCTGCCTGCCTTCGTTCATGCCCTGCTCTGCTCACAAACGTTCTCCCTCATTGCACATTACCCACAGCAACTTACTCCTTGCATTTCAGTTTACTTTAATTACACACAAAGTGTAACTCTCACAAAAAAATGACCTATGGTTCTAATGAGCAATTTCACCAACACAATCTCCATTAAGGTCTTAAACACTTCCTTTACTAATTAAATGAATTGGAACACTATTGTTTATTAATCACCTTTATATTTGTAGAGCCTTAACCTTTCTTTGGGAAAATACAACTGGCTCTGGAAGGAAAAGATCTTTAGGTTTGATTAGATATGAAAACACTGTTACACAAAATCAGTTTGGACATTTCTTCACGTCTTGAAACTTGATCGGTAATTTGGTCTAATTGGTGATCAAGGAAACTATCTTGTGATCAATTAAAGTAATTACCGCATTCCGGCAACACAACCAACCTTAATTTGAGCAGGAGTCTGCACTTCTTCAAATTTAATTAAAAATAATGAAAATTATTATGCAGTCTGCAGTGCAAGATCATTGTCAAGACTGCACTGGTGGGCAGAGTTTATCAGACCATCACACATTTCTTGATGAAAGTGGGACAACCACTTCACTCATGACAGTGAGACCCAACACAGTCTTGACACTTTCACTCTGTTAATAACAGGGAAGTGCAGTCCCTCAGCTCCACATGAGAACATTTTCTGGTTTTTCCCTCAAAAATAAAAAGACAGGAGAAAGAAAGGTTTTGTGCATTTTCTAGAAACCACAGAAAAGTATTAAAAGAGACTTTGATGCAGTAAATATTATGAAGTATTCTGGTTTTTCAGTAATAGGCATATTAGACACATTTTTAACCTAACCCTTTTAGGACATTTGGACTAAAATAGTATCCAGACATTAAGGGAACTCCACATGCAGATGACACCACCTAAAGGGTGGCAGAGTGCAGAGTCCCTGCAACAAACCATGAAGAGCATGTAAGTAAGGAGTGAAGCAACCCTGCACAGAAAAGATGCCTGGGTGCGCTGGTATGTCTCTTCACATCTTTTAAGATCATGAAAGAAGGAATTAAAAACTAATGGTGTTTCAGTCATCACATCACATTTAAAATGTTTCTTAAATACTAGCAGTCCTAGTATGTCTCCATGAGATAAAAATCAGGGCTACTCTTAGAAAAACAAGCTAACCCAAATAAGTGAAAAAAAAGCCAAGGTAAACTATAAAAGAATTCAGCTGCCTCATGATGTTCTGTGACTGGTCAAGCTACGCTTGAAACTGATATAATCCACTATCACAAAATAAGATTTAATGTTACTTTTGTTGCCTGGGAATGGGAAAACCAGGGCCAGACACTTTGCTGTCAGAACTGGGAGGAAAGATGAAATTCCGCGCACTCCTCTGCCCCGCCCAGCACTGCGCAGCTCTGGGAGAACCCCCGGATCCCAAAGCTAATCTGCTATTATTCTTCCTTTCACACTTCTTAAGCAAGGAATCCATTCATCTTAATACTTTTTAAACAGGCTGCTTTTGTACAATGCTTGCCAACATTATCTTGATGAGTTATACATCAAAGGCTCCCAGGTCGCTGTGCTGTGCTCATACATCACCCACCACGAGTCCCATGATGGATCACCCCGTGCATCTCCAGGAGAAAGCAGCTGACAGTACTTGACTCCAAGTGGAGATATTTAAGCAAAACAGCTGAAAGGCTCAACGACATAACCATGCACACTTTTTTTTTGTTTGTTTGTTTTAAAATGAAGTGTGCACTCAGGCTTCTTAAATCCTCTGGACGTGCAGCCAAGGAAAGCATGTGCTAATCACAAGTACATTAAGGTTTCTGCCTCCCATCTGTCATTATAACGCTGGAGGTAGCATTAACCCCGACCTTCTGCAGCACAAGGGCTACCTGTCTTCCCTTCCCCTGCCTCCCAGGCTGCATCTGTACCATTTATCAGTGGGAAATTAATGAATTACTCAGGTTACAGTGACACTGTCACACAGGAGATGACTACACCTCACACATTTGCTCTCCACTCACCTGAGTAAAAAGTACCCAGGATACAGCATGTATTCTCCTTAGAGTTTGACACTTGTAACAATAAAATCAATCATTAAGGTTCACTCCCAAACTCCAGAAGTTTTCACATACCCAGCTGACATTACTACCTAATAGTGAGCTAAAAGCCAGCAGATAAAAGGAGAAAAGCTCTTTAAAGTCAAGATATTTTAAGTCAGGATCAGCTGCTAGTCATGAGGGCTCTCACTACATTTTCTCTTGTGCTCTCAGGAAAAAATCAGACTTTGTTTTATTTTGATTCTATTTACTCCATCACTAAATACTTTTATCAGATAAATACGCATCAATCATGTCACAAAGCTGCAGTCTTTATCTGAAAATGACAACAGAGTTAAAACACAAAAAGAGGAATCTAATTAGTATTTAGGAAGCTGATGACAGCACAGAAGGACAGGTATCCATTCCCAAAACCACAGGAATCCCAATATTGGGATTCTTCCCTGTTGGCATCATCAATCTGCTTGAAGGGGACACTGGATCCATGTGGCATTAGATATTTTCCTCCTCCTTTTTGTCTGTGTCTGGATTCACATACAACATAAATCAGGTGAACATCTCATTGCTTCCCCCTTTTTAAGATCAATCTATGAACAGTGGGACAGTAATTAAGAATGAAAATAACCATGCACCAAAATAGAGCTAAACTCAGGTTCCTCATGTCCCCTACCTCTCTGCTGAGGCCTCAAGGCATAGACAAGACAGATCAGGTGTTGTGCTACAATTCCCTACTCGCTCCATCCTGGCATGGGCAGCCAACAGGGTCTGAAGGTGAACAACACCTGATGAACCACTGGTAGAAATTTGGTTTTCTCCTCTTTAATAGCTTGAGCAGCAAAATATTGTGAACAGAGACAAGCTTCCCATTCCACAGCATCACCTGTGACTGGGGAAAGCAGTGCTCTTAACTCTGAATGACAATAATGAGGGGAAAGAATGGAAGAGTAATACTAAAGACACTCTGGCATGGACTGAGATGCCATTTCCATCTTCATAGCAATATCTGAAACTAAAAACTCCAAACCCCCACAACTCCAATCTCCAACTGAATTGCCAACGCTTTTCTGTGTTTACAATGTTCTTTGAAAATCCAGAACACTGGCATCTTGCTGACCACTCGCATCCCCCATACTTATCTGCATACATCATTCACACAAAAATGCAATGCTGCTTTACACTCTAAAAAAAGTTACCTATTTACATTCCTCTTGCAGCTGTAAACATTGCTGTGTTAGATGTGCAGCAGAGAATGTGCAAACCTTTACACCATGTTCTCCAAAGAATGCTGTTTCTGTCTCCCAACACTTGTTTACAATTATGTCAGTGAAGAAACCAGCTTGCCAGCTCTATATCAAACATTTTTGACAGCAAAAGCACAAACACTGATCTATTCTAAGTAGTTTGCCACTCCATGTAATCTTGGAAAAGGCATTCTTGCCTTTGATTCTAAAAATGTTTATACTTCGTACATTATGCAAATAGTTTTTATATATTAAGAAATAATGCAAGCAAAGCTCAAGTTAAATTAAATTCTTCAACAATAACCTTGCCAAAGCACTGATTTTCCTATTAAAAAAATTATTCCAATTTGTTGATCTTACATTGGATGAAACATACTGTAACAATCTTCATAATTTATGTCCTGTTGGGACACTATGATTTAAAGTAACATAATACAGACCAGCATCACTGCTAATCTAAACCACCTGACCAGATAAACAACAGTTTCCCCTTCTCTCTTCACTGAGGGTATTTCTGTTTATTGTCATATGATTTGCCAATTTGAGGACCATGCAGGATAACTGGAGGCAGGGAGGAGCGGAGCTGGGAGGCACAGCCCTGCCTCCATGGGGACCTTCCTCACCCAGGTACCGCTACAAGGTCCAGAGCTATGGGAGATGACAGAAGGCAATTCCAGGAATGCTCTCCCAGGAAAAGCCCACTTGTGGCAAAGGGAAATTTGCATTTACACAGCACCCTCTAGACCCAGTGCAGCACTAGGCATATCACAGTTCTGACAGTGCTTGAGGTGCAGCTCTGCAAAGGGATGGGAGCTCAGGGCTTCATCCTCCCAGCTCAGCAGTGACCGAAGCTGTGACATCTCAGGATCAGAAGGACACAATGCTCTGGGCTGGAAGGCACTTTAAACACCATCTACTTGTAATCCTCTACCATGGGGAAGAACATCTTCCACTTAGCCCAGGTTGCTCCAAGCCCCATCCAACCTGATCTTGAACACTCCAGGGATGGGGCATTCACAGCTTTTCTGGGCAACCTGTGCCAGGGCCTCATCCCTCTCACAGGGAAGAATTTCCTTCTATATCCAATATAGACTTGGTGGAGTAGAAGAGAAAGAAGATGGAGATGTCTTAAGGCAGCATAAAAACTTTCTGGAAGTGATAAAAGTTTCAATGTCAATACAAACATATTACAAAATACTTTCATTGGTTTATAGGTAGATGAATATGATAGTTGCCCATAAAACTTCTGCAAAATGAGTAGATACCCTAAATCCCAACCACATCTGCAACTAAATCATGTGGTATTTGTGATGCATCATTTCATATCAAAATATAGAAAATAAATGCTTTAATTTCTCCTTTTTTTCCCCCAGGTCCCTCAGCACTTATGGACTGGTTAATATTATTTTATTTATTAAAAATTGTAGATCTCTGAATTACATTTTCCAGGAAAAAAAAAAGAGGGAAATAATCTCAGGTGTCAGGACTGAACTAGAGCATGGTGGAAATCCTTCAGCCATGTCATAATCTCAATGTAGCTCTCCACCTCTCAAGCCATTTTTGTGGGCTTTGTGTTAAAAAATGGAATATAAAGGTTGCCCTTAGGAGGTTTGGACCAAAAAAAAAAGCTATTTCATGAAACATGACTTTTTAAAATGAGATTTTTGCACCCTACCTAAAAACATGAAATAACAGTGAAGTCCCCATTAACTGAGCACCTGCTAAAGTAATCAGGCACTTAAAATAACAAACTCTCTTGGCTGCACAACTGAAAGAACAATGATAATTTGACTTGCTAAAACTAATGTTTGGTCCAGCAAATCAAACCCTTGGCTGTACTGTAATAAAGCCATCACACAAACCACAATAAAAATAAAGTAGTAACAAGGTGTAGGGAGCCCCCAGTTCCAGCCTTCTGAATTCAGGCACCTGAGCCCTCTGCTAAGGCAGAGGGCAATGAATCATCCTTGACAGCACAGTGCCAGCCCATGACACGAAGGTATCGTAAACCAGAGCAAATCAGAATTAATTTAAGTAAATGTTCCCCTTCTAAAAGTTTCTCAAACCCTCTGACTTTTACAGAGTGCAGGTATGGTGCAGAAGAACAGAGAAGTTCATTATCCCATCATGCCACATTTTGGATGAAACAGATTTGACTGGAGCAAAACGAAATATTCTGCAATTTTCCCCAGTGTTTGTTTTTACTCATTGGAGAAGGAATGATTTCATTCTGTAGACATGAAAGTGAAGTTCACAAGCCATCCATGCTGTTGATAATACAGAGATGCTCAGACAAAATTCTCCTTGGTCTTTTGGCCAAGATTACATACACTATCAGTTTAATATCCAACATCTTCTCTGCTGAGCATCCAAGGGCAATCACATCCTGCCTCTGATAATCCTCTAAATATTTGCCATTTATGATCCTAAGAACACATCAAAGAGTGGTAAGAAAGACTTTGCTTTATGATGGATTAAGAGAAGATGTTGGTCTCATGACCATTTCATCTTCCACTATCCCGCCAGCTTTTTTGGTTTAGTTTGTTTTTTTAAAGACAAGTTCAGCAATTCAAACACGCAACAGAGAAAACACGATGGAGATGTGAGGAATTTGGACAGGTCTTACAATCATTCTCTTGGCCAAGCCAGAAGCTAGAAAGATCTAGAGATTTGCAATAAAGCAAACTAAGGACCATTTATGTCAGACCTAGTCAGGGAATCATTTCACTCAGCTGAACTGCTGAAGGTTCTGCACTGAACCTGAAGTCCTACTGCACTGTCAGAACGAGTTTTAATGTCTGGACACCTCTTCTAGTAGAGTCTGGGGAACACAGGAGGAGACTTACCTGGGCCAGCACTGTCAGGCTGCTAATTTATATTGCACCATAAAATTCAAATGTTATTTTGCAAACAAGACATTTTAAGTCTAGAAACAACAGATCATTTGGGGAAAAAGAGCAAGACAGACCAAGAATTTTCCCAGAGAAGACAGGATATCCCTCAAGATCCGCACAGTCGGGTCCCTTGCCTGGTTTGCCATGCCCACTGTTCCCTCTGGGATCTGTAGATTCATCTCCTGTCTCTGCTGTTTGGAAGAATGGCTGGAGCAGGTCACAGAAAAAAAGATAAAAGCAGCTACATTAAGCGGTGTTATTAGAACAAGGCTCACCTAACTGCCAACAATTCAGGTACTCAACTTGCACTTAACATTATCCACTGTCTTCAGACCCCTTCTTATGCTCCAAGCACATGCCTGGAAGTGACAGAGTGTGTTCAATGAGCAATATTTTGCAAAGTTTTTGTTGGTTGCAGAACACAAAGGTTTGTCTGGGCAACCCACACTGCTTGTACATTGGTCCACCTGGAAATGGAGACACGGGCTCAGGAGGGAAGGCAAACAGTAATTCTGAGTCCTCCACTGAACACCAAATTTCTTTTAGACATTCATATGAGCACACCACCAAGGGAAACCCTTTGTACAACTCTTGGGTTTTTTGTTAGATTGAGCATTACAAGACATGTGCATAAACCCAGAATTCTGGGCTTGTACAGTTAACAGTATTTTTGCTCACTATGAGCACTCACCCACTGTAAGACAGAGTAAATGTTCCCTCAACCAAGGACACCCTGGACATACACAGACATATATTTAATTGTCTGTTGTTATTCTCACCCCAGTCCAAGGAAAATCATGGTAGATCATGTAATCAGGACTTTTCCCTCTGATCCTAGGAATAAATAACATTTTACTTCAAAGCATCCTTAGCAATAAATACACCAAACAGTGCAGTGCTGACTCAGCACAGGGCTTCCCACTCAGCACTGTGTTCCCACCAAAGCTCCAAAACATCACACCCAGCTTCTTGTTTGTCAAAAATGACTTTTCATCTCAGCCAAACAAAACTAAAGGAATAAAGGACAAGGGGAAGAGCAAGAAAGGAAACTCTCCCCCAAAAAGCCACGTGAAGTGGGTTTGCAGCTTTATAAGAGAGGGCTAAAAAAACCTCCACATGCCTCGCCCTGATAAACGACGGCCCTGCCAGTGGCTTTCCAGAGCAGATGTAACGTTTTAGCCAAACGTGATTGTTTGTGAAAGAAATAATTCTGATCAAAACCCGAAATTGCAGCCAGCAGAAGAGCTGCACTTCATCACGCTAATCCGGCCTGACGGGGAGCGGCGAGCGGAGATTCCTACTGCGAGAGGAGCAGATGCGAAAGGTCAGCGCTGGCCCTGCACTTCAAACCCCTTAACGTGTAAAACAGTGTGCATTAAAGCCTGAACCGCCCCACGGCGGGATTAACGGATGTCCGCTAAGTGGGTTTGATGTGCTTTTGGTGAGTAATGGTTCATTCTGAAATAGGGGCGTTGTAGCTTTATTTCAGTTTATTCCGCCAGCCGGAGTCCAGTTTTAATTGCAGCTGCAGAGGATAATATCCCAAAGCGTGTTGCTCCTTTGTGGGAGTATGGGAAAGGGAGGGCTGCTGGTGCTACAGGCAATTTACAGTTCGAAACTGTAGGCAGGCATTGCTCCAAAAGCAAGGGGATGCAAAAGGTTAGACAACCAGGACTGCATTTAACCAGCATCGTTCCAGTCCCGCCATAAAAATAAATGTTATTGCATAAAGGAGTTTCAAGAAACTAGTTTTCCTTAACTGAAAAGATAAAAACATTCATCTGAGTAACCATCTTCCTCAAAAGAGGCAGTCATACTTGCATTTTCCCAAATGAAGCTATTCAACTCAATTCAAACCCATTGACTTTTCCATTCATTTTCCAAAGGTGTTTTATCATGGGAAGTACCCAAAATGTAGCTAAAATTAGATTGACTTGCTCCCATTTATCTCTTTGAGCACTGTCCATATGGCTCATAGGGCATTATTTATTCTGTTTAATTGAAACAATCAATCTGTGCAGCTGAAAAAAAAAGATAAACTCTTCTCTTGCTACAAATCTACAAGACAGCTTGTGCGATCCAAAAGGCATTTTGACAAATCATTTCTTCTGCATCTTCAGATCGATGCATGCAACAAGTATAAAACAAATGCTGTAATAATTTTTACTTGAGTGATAATAAATCCATCTGTTAAGAAAAGCATTTGTATTGGAGTCAACTGGAGAGCAGCCCAAAGGTCAGCTGGGTAGATTTTAAGCAGTGAAGTGCATAAAAGGAGATACAACAGGTCTACTGAGGGTGGAAACTCAGCAATTAGAAACACCACACCCCACTAATTATAAACAATAAAATAATGGTTTATTCTAGGGAGAAATATGATTAACTCATCAAGAAAATAAGTATGCCAAATTACAGTTAAGTCACAAAACCAAAAAAAAAAAACTGATGCAAACTCTACCACAACCAGGATGGGACATTTTTCATGATGAAGGAGATGAAGGACATATGACCATATGTGAGTCTTCAATTTAAAAATAATTATCTTTATTTAAACATTATTAATATTGTGACATTTTAAATAAGTCTGGTGGCCTGACACCACTGGCAGTGCCACAATGAAATTGTAATGGTGACGTGGGTACTGTAACAGCACTTGTCACAGGCAGGTGGGACACAGTGGCATCTGCACACACAGAGCCTGGCAAAGAGGAGATGGGATAGTCAACAGCACAAAGAGGAACCAGCACCTAAAGGGGCTACAGGAGACAAAGGGAGGGACTTCTTAACAGGGCATGGAGTGACAGAACAAGGGGGAATGGCTTCAAACTGAAAGAGGGCAGGGTTAGATTGGGCATTGGAATGAAATTCCTCCCTGTGAGGGTGGTGAGGCCCTGGCACAGGCTGCCCAGAGAAGCTGTGGCTGCCCCATCCCTGGAAGTGTCTAAGGATGGGGCTTGGAGCAACCTGGGATAGTGGAAGGTGTCCCAGACCATGGCAGGGGTACAGAATGAGATAAGCTTTGAGATCCCTTCCAACCCAAACCATTCTAGGATTCTATGGGTTTGTACATGGCAGGCCCTGATGGCTGTTAGAAGAAAATAATTCCCTTATTTCCCAACTCCCATCTCCAAGGATTTCATTTCTTCTTAGACACAACCAGATCACACATTTCCACCACTACAGACCTCCAAGCTTTGCATAACTCCTCACCACTGACTGCCAATTAGCTGGAAGAATCACTGGACACCAGACACGCTGACCAGAGCTCCAGTGCCATCTCCTCCTTCTCCAAGGCCAAGGATGGAGAATCATAAGCTTCCAAACAAGGAACCTCTCATGTCATTTCCCCCAGACCCTGCAGTACCTTGGTCCCACAGGCAGTGGCAGGCAGCAGCACGGGCAGGTGGATCACGTCCAGGTCCCACAGCTGCACCCTGACCTGCCGACTCAGAGGTGAGACTCTTTATTTACCCACTCAATCCCAAGAATAAACTCAAGGAAGGTGTGACCATCCAGGAATCATATATTTTTAATGTGCTCTGCTCTGAGACACTTGATGCAGTTCACTGACTGTGTTTTGGCCTGCAGGTTAACCTCTGCCAGTCCCAGAAACTTCACTATCAGTTTCTAATAAAAGAAAATGTCAACAGGCAAATACGCCCAAAATTCATTATTTTCAGATACAAAAGTATTTCCAACTCTGTAAACCCACTCATAAATAATTCTGATTTATTGTAAATCGGTTATTGTATTCATAAACGCTGGGAAGTTAGTGAACAACATAACTACCAACATAACTACCAAAGTTATGAAATACTTTCATAACTTTGCAGGTGCACAAATCACAGCATATGGGAGAGGACTCAAAGGATAATGGAAAATGAAGCAGTTTCAGAAAGCCTATATGAAAACCAGCACCTACCTAGCTGGATAAAAAAATAATTTATTTTTAGTCGACAGGCAATCAAATGCAAAACTCTAGCAGAAGGAGCTGGCAGAGCAGTACTACATTAAAAATAGCAATTCCCCCCAAAATGTATGAAAAAAGGTCCAACTTTCAATTAGCAGAAGTGACAGTTGGGCTGAGGCTGCTCAGGCTTTGAGGTTAAACACAACTGACACAGGCTGCACCTGAATCCAATCACTCCCTGGGCTCTGAGAAGATTCACACGCGAGGACTAAATTTGTCACAAATGGGTTGGTTTCCGATCCTCCCGTAGCCAACTTGCTTTATTCTGACCCCCGTTTAACAAATCAACTTAATGGGCACTGGGAGCGCCATAAAACTTAACAATGGAGTGATTTTAACTTTTAAAATATAGTTATGAAGCAAAATGTTGGAGAGCTCCTTCAATACTGGAAATCAAATTAAAACTAGACATTTTTTAACAGTCTTGACAGATATAATCCTAGTTACCATGTAAATTTATGGTAAGCTGCTGTGATATTAGCCACAGGTGCTACTTTTAATATATGGCCTGCATCTGGCTGGGAATAAAATATCTCAAGAGGACTGAAAATGACCTCACTATCAGACAATGGAGAAGAAAAAAAACCACAAGACCGCTGTGGCATATAAAAAGCTGGAGATGTGGTCCACAACTGAATATTTACCATAAAATTCATTTTAACTCTGCAGATTGTAAGTTAAAGGATATAATGTTTTCAATACATACAAGGCGTGGACGTATTTTAGACAAACAGCCAAAAGATTAAGTACATAAAGTGGAAACAAAATACACTGCCTATATGTATAAAACCAAATTTTCTAACCTTTGATGAATGTAAAAAACAAAGCAATGTGCCAGGAGTAGAAAAAGGATGGATCCAGATTGTATTGAAGGCACTGGCCTTTGAAAGTACTGCCATTGAAAGAAATCAAGAGTATGCATTGCATATCCCACCAAATTCGTTTGGATGTGTAACTGGGATCATACAACAAGGATCATCCATTTAAAGGGACAAATCTGAGCATGTCTCCCTACAGCCAAAAGAAAAAAAATTGGCATCACCAGGAGGAAGAAAAAAAGGCATGTACCACAACATGCTCTGTCTGACCTTTTTCTCCCAGATTCCAACCAAGAGAGACAGTGAATCTGGAAAGGAAATGCAAAGTGAGAAAAATAACTTATTTAATACTCCTAGATTTTTTGCACATCTTTAAATATGTTCTCAAAACCCAAGACACAAATTGCACTGAGACACATGGGCCTCTACTCTTAGTGCACAGCATTTCCGCACCGTCCCCTCCACTCAGACTCATCCTCCACCTCCACCCTCTTGCCCCAAAAGACAAAAAATGTATCTGAAATAGCTTTAAAACTCTTAGAGCATTTGATTTCCTGTCATTTTAGAAAATGATGTTAGAGGTCTTATGGAGACTTCCTACACATTTTTTTTTAAAAAAACAAACTTAATTAAAAACTTACCCTATAAAAGAAAGCAGCTGTAAATTCTGAACCTGACCATTAGCAAACTTGCCCACCTTTGTAATTTCCTAACTGCATTTGCTGCCTTGGTGTGATTACCTACGGAAACGCAATCACACAGGCAGTTGCCCCTTAAACCCTCTGGTCAAATCCAACCAAGTTTGACAAGAGACATGGAAGTCTCAGAGCTAAGATGTTCCTGCAAGTTCTGGGAAAATGAGCAGCTGGATATAGGACCCAAACTGAGCACTTGGCATCCTGCACTCACAGCCTTTCACAGCTGCACGCCCAGCCCAGGACTGGGCTTGAGATGAATCTGGCAGAAATTCACATCTTTAAACCAGGCCTGTCCCCTCTTCCAGTTCACTGCTCCCAAGGTGAACTGACCTGAAATGCTGGGAGAAGTTACCAGCATGATCTGGAGGCATAAATCAACTTTCTATCCCAATTCCCAATCTTATTCATCAGACTGGAAGCAGAGGGCTTGCTCCACTGGAAGAAAACCGTTCTGTTTCAGCAGCACAAAGATGTGAATGGATGACAACATCACTTCATGGTGCTACACCATGGCCTGCAAGCCTCACCAGCCACTCTGCTCTGCCCTGCAGCCTGGGAGAGAGGCCCCAGAGAAGCTCCCTGATGTGAGGTTTGTAGAGGCTCATGAGCACTCAGATGCACAGCAAGAATTGGGATTTGCCATCCAGTGCTCCAAGTCCACCTCCTCTCCAAAACCTCCCTCACAGCCAGAGGTTTCAGCCAAGCACATGTTCCCTTGGAAAAGGGACTCAGCCCGGGGGCTTTGAGCAAGTGCACCCCACTCAGGATCCTGGAGGTAAAAGACCCCAGTGTTAACTCATCCCTGCCTACCTGCCACTCCACAGTGACAACAGCTCAGGGCAATTGCAAGGCACATGGAGGAACAGAGGCATTGGTGCCATCAGCACAGCTCTTCTGGACGCGGCACTCTCCTCTACAGCTGAATTGCATTTTTCCCCCCACCACTGGTATACTTTATTTTATACAAGATGCAGAACACCAAGCCCCCAGGAGCCTGCCTCACATTCTGGGAACATACAGCCAATGACATCCAGTCCCCAGGACTGGTGCTTGGTGGCCATCCACAGCAACAAAACCAACCAAGAGTTTCAGCAGAAACCCCAGGCTGGTTTCCAGCTTATTTCAGAGAATTGTTCCACCAAAGTCCATTTTTGTGAAAATGTATCCTCAGAATAACAAACACCATCAGTGCTTTCAAATTCTGGGTTACAAACTAATTCCCTGAGCCAGAAGTGTCATTAGCTTGACAGCCTTAACAAAGGCAGCTCACTGCTGATAGCTTTTAACTGAGCTAATCTCAGCCTGAAAGCTTCAGGAATCCAAATAATTCTTCTTTCACAGAAGTTTCATTTCATTCTCATGCTGAAAATAATATACATAAACCAAGCTCAAGTCTACACATTTGCACAACTTTATTATAAAAGTTGTGTTTATATTCTTAACATCTGTTGACATACATAGACTTTGTAAACCTGGCATAGATTTTGAAGCCACAGAATTTTCCATGCATCATGAACATTATCTGCAAGAAGCAATAAAAAAAAAAGGAATGAATACATTAATCATACCAATATAATCTGCAAAACATAAATTTGAAATACCTTTCATGTCAGTTCAACTACTTTTTTCTTTGTGTGTATTTTTGGGGGTGATTTTTTTTTCCACACCTGATTTTATGCCATCTGTAAAAGGGCAGCAAGAAGATCATTGAGGAAATGACATTTCTCAGTCCTTTGACTTTTACTAAACACTTTAAATCCTGTAAATAGAATATTTATTACATTAAATGAAAGCAGTTGTACCTACAAATTCCATTTTTTCACTGCAGGACCAAATTCTCCCAAAGTACAAGGCAGGTATAGCTCCACTTTTTTCATTTGTTTCCTAGGTTGTAGTAAACACAGGGTTTACTAATAATCATTACAAATACAAGTATATGTGCATAATTTAATAAAATTAGGCATACATGCATAATTTAAATTTATTTTCAGCTTTAACTTATCGAAAGGCAAATACCTGCTCTCTAATACCAGCTAAGGATCTGATGCCCTTGGGATCTGCATGTTGAGCCTGGCCCTGGACTATGAGAACAGCAATGATTTCTGCCCTCTGTAACAGCAAAAGGGATACTGCAGTAAATCCATAAAAATCAGCAGGGGAAATTCTGCCCTCAGATATTCAGATCTATGCTTGATCCAAGCAGAGCTGCCCAGAGTACCCACCTTCATGGCTTTTTCTCCCAGCTGGGGGCAGAAATTCCATTTTGAAGCCAACTCCCAGCCTCTGCTCTCATTTCTGCCTTACATCCATGAAAGCAGCTAAGAATGGAAGACCCTGTTCTAATAGCTCTCAAAAAATTCAAGTGGCACTTTAAAGTACTCCTCCCATGACTACAGGTACTAGAAGTACTGACATATAGTTCATCGTTTACCAACAAGCAAATTTAAATATACTCAATTTCCTATACTGGTCTGTGCTCCATCCACCTTCAAATCAGGAAGACATATGGATATCTACCTAAGTTGGTAGGTAAGATAAATCTACACTGTCCAAAAAAAAAAAAAAAAAAACTTTGTAAATTTTTGTCAAAGCAATGCGTTTTCCAGCTATCTGCTGGTGCAGGACACTGATCTGTCTCCTCACCTGTCTGTTGGCAGACAGAGACTGTCTAAATCCATCTGATCAAACTGAGTTACTCATTTACAGTGGGCAAAACCAGTTTTTAAATAATTTTGAGGGCAACTTCACTTCTAGTTGTGCTGAACCAACAAAGACTTTGACCACAACCAGGCAGAGATGCCATTTCATGAATATTCAAGTCAGAAAATCTCAACTCTTCCAAGGGTCACTTCTAACCTGCCACATTCCTGGCTGCTCCAGCTGCCTGCACATCTCACCAAGGCTTCCTGTGAGCTCCCTCTCATGGGCTTCTCCCCTTCACTGTCCTTGGAATGAACTGATTTGGTTCTGTTTGCTCTGTATTAACATTCAGGTTAAAAATGTACTCATGGCTCTGGACGTGCTCCCTGGACCAGCACAGTCCTGCTAATGAGCTGGATTTTCTGCAGTTGTTTTCTCTTTTGCTTTCTCCCAGCTCACCTCACCCACCTTCTCTCTACTGCCTGGGTTTTCCTTAATATGACAGCCACTGAAACAGCAAAAAAAAAGAGCCAGCATTAACATTTGTTGTTTATCCAGCTCACTGTGGTTTCCTAAAACATCTTGTTCTGGGTTTAGGCACAGCCATGTAAACAGCTCACAGCACAGCTCCTGGTCCCTACACACAGCAACAAACCCACAGCATCCCCAAACTGCAGCTTGCCATGTCCCTCCATAGTGAGGGAAAGAACCAGCTTGGTGAAACCCATCATCCCAACAAACCCCTGGAAACTCCTTCCCTCCCAAGAAAGAGCTCACCCCTCCCTCAGAAATAAAACAGAAAGGAAATGCATGTTCTGGGAATGTGACTTTTTCTAAGCAATGTCAGTATTCCTCAGAAGGGAATTTTCAGTGGAATGCAGCTGAGCAGGGGTCTCAAGACAAATTCAGTATTTCTAAAGCAAGTTTGTAACTAATGTATGAGACAAGTTTTTGTGAGTGTGAGATGTGGCTCAGGATCCTGTTTCCAAACAAAAACCCAGTGAGGTAAATAAAAACCAGTACTGTGCACTCTGTGTGCCAAAGACACTGCAAGATAGCTATTACAACTCAATCAAGGATATACTGGAACTTTGTCTTCCTGTTTAGAAGCTGAAACGTTCTTGCTTTCCCCACCTTGCTTGCCAAAAGTTTCTGTTCTTTCTTATATTTACCTATGTTTTTCACATGGTTCCCTGACAAAAATGATCCCCACTGCCCATCAGTTACATATTTCCAGCATTTATTTATGAGTGCTAGTAATGAAAAAAAAAAATCAGGATCAAATACTGCTTTGTCTGATTCCACAATCCCAACCTTGACCCCAACCTGAATATTAGAATCACGAAACTGTAATATTAGAACAAATCTACTTATCAACTACAACATGGAATTAATTTACTCCACCTAATGAGATCAGAATCTGAGAGCAAATCATCAGGGCAAATCCAAGAGGATTTGGCCCCACCAGGATACTCCCAAACTTCTGAATATAAATATTTTCCCATCAGGACCATATGGAAATTAAAGCAATTACATTTCCTTTATATTAAAAGTGGCATATAACAATCATTACCTGATTAAAATTTTTGAAATTGAACTCCTTGTAGATGGCATCTCTTTCTCCCAGCTCAGACCAGCCTGAAGCTTTGAGATCCAGTAAAACTTGATTCCTTTCCTCTGTCGTCAACCAGTGAGACTGGGAGGACTATTGAGGGAAAAAATAAAGGCATGGCACAAGTGAGGCTGAGGTTCTCTTTTGTACAACAATAAGAAAACCACACCATGAAATCGTGGTCATGTATGGTGCAAAGGTGAGGATATGGAAAAATCACTGTGCAGTGAATTTTTTTTCTTACCATTTATAGTTTCACAGACCAGTTTAACCTAAACCAGCCAAACCCTGCCATTTCTGTTTGGGCAGATAAGTTTGGCTAAGTGCTTTCTGTACAGAACTAGTGAAAAGTAACAGACTCCCGGGAATGAAGATGGACATCCGCATACCTGTACCCTTGGTCATCTGAATTAACCAGATGCTGTAACATCACATTGAATTTCCAAATGTTCCACTCTGTCTGGTAAGTATTTACACTATTTGCTAAATGTACAATTATAAGGCTAAAAGATATCAGGCAATACCTATTTCAAAAGAGAGAAGAAAAACAGGAGATTGCGCTCTACCTCCTTTGTATTTTACTATTTTAGGAAAGTGGGAATGGACTTTTAAGACAGCACATGCTATGGAGTTCTATGAGGAACAAAGAGCCTTGTAACTAAATCAAAAGAAAAAAAATGTCAATACAGACACAATTACAAAAAGTTTTTACTGGTGAAAGCACTAAATTCTGCAAAGCAGCAGTGTTTAAGTATGGGTTACTCGAAGTGACAGGAGTCCTCCTGATGCCACTGGGAGCACAGACATGACAGATTAAAACTCTGCTTAAATATCTGAATCAGGGGCAGAACCACACACAAGGCCAGAGCCAGACACAGAGGAATGCTCTGTGGGGCCTTTGGAAAAGGTTTGATTCCTTTTCTAAAAGCAGGGACTAAGAGCATGAGCCCTTCCTCAGACCACATATTCTGAGATGGCTCTCAGGCTCTCATGATAAATGCAATGCTTTAGTGGGAAGAACCTTTCTCCCCAGTACAGTTACATTCAGATTGGTTTATTCTTTATTTCAGCACTGGCTCAGCTTTGTGAAATCCTCCAGAAAGGCAGTTTTGCTCCAGAGGTTCACTCAGACATAGGAGGCAGCGAGGATCTGCCAGCCGAGCCCCGGTGCCACCAGATGGGGCTGTGAGTCCGAGCAGAGCAGGAATTAACGCAATTAATGCGACCTGAGCACGGCCTGGAGATCCACGAGGGCTAAGGAGCAACATTTTCACCAATAACATAGGATAAAAAGCCCCAAATGGAGTAAATCAATCTAACAGCAACACTGCTGCTGCTTGTGTTTAGGGGGATACAGAGATGTAACAAGAGATGGGTTTTACAGGCCCCAAACTGAACTAATTTAGGCTCTTTACACTTCAAACACAATGTTAGGCTTGCCAGAACACAAATTTCAGATTTTTCATTGCTATAACTGCATCACAGGCATAAATTTCTAACGTAATTTTTTTTTATTTTTCAAGCATATACAAAAATCACCAAAGCTAAGGGCTGCCTTGAAACATACTGTTTTATCTGGCATGAGATGAAATTCGACTGCAAATGCACAAAAAATCGTGAGGGGGGTGGTTCTTTTTGAGACAGCCAAGTCCAGGACTGCTGGACTTTGCTGTCTCAAACACAAAGTCCAGCTGGCACAGAGATGTCCTGTGCCAACTCTGGGGACACTGCGGTGCTCTCCTGACACCTCACCTGACACATGACAAGACAATGCTGTGACTTGAAATTCGTTTTTAATAGGAATGTAGAGACCACATTTTATGCAGGCCGGGGTGAGTACTGAGCACGTTTTGCATTGTGGAGGCCACGTCCTGAGTCAGCCCCTTGACACACCAGGATGTTCAGAAATGGAGCAGCAAGCAGCAAGGACAAAGATAAAACTCCAATGGCGTTTCCACACTCACAGCCCCAGCAGCTCGTCAGGGGCATGGCCAGAGCTCAGGGAGGCAGGAACGGGCACCGGGTGCCAATGCTGACCGAGGTGCCGGCACCGCACCCACACTCAGGGGCTGCTGGTGCTGCGGTTGCCTGAGGGATGGATAATGTTTGTTCGGAGGAAGCCCAGGCAAACCAGTCATTAAGTTAAAAAAAAAAAAAAACTTAACTCTCATGCCTGAGGGGCGAGGGTTGAACCCTGCACGTGCTGTTCACTATTAGCTTTGTGTAAAATAAAATAATCAGCTGTGAGGCGGGATGGCAGGGGGACACAGGGAGAATCATAGAATGATTTGGGCTGGAAGGGATTTTAAAGCCCATCTTGTTCCACCCCTGCCACGTGCAGGAGCACGTTCCATTATCCCAGGCTGCTCCATGCCCCCTCCAGCCTGGATGAACACTCGCAGGGATGCGGCAGCCACAGCTCCTCGGGGGGGCAGCCAGTGCCAGGGCCCCACCACTCCCACGGGGAAGAATTTCTTCCCGATATCCCACCTAACCTCCTACCAGTGTGAAGCCATTCCCCCTTATCCTTTCCCTCCACGCCCTTGCCCCAAATCCCCTCCAGCTCTCCCTTGGCGCACTGAACGGTGCCAGCCAGGTCTCCCCGGAGGCTTGTCCCGGCTGAGCGATCCCAGTTCCCCCAGTTCCGAGGGAACAGGGCCGGGTGCGACCCGAGCCCGCGGCCTGTCCGTGTGCCTCCCCCGCCCCTCG
>NW_005054308.1:3205102-3208841 GCF_000277835.1 Geospiza fortis | reverse complement strand
TCGGGCACCGCAGCGTTCTGTGCATTTCTTTGGAAGGAGCTGGAGTGGGGGGACACCGATCGCTTCTGCCGTGCCTGCAGTGAGAGCACCAGAACCGGCCTAAAGCTGAGATTGGAGCATTCAGATCAGATATTCAGGAAAAGCTTTTCTCTATCAGGGTGGCCGGGCACTGGAGCGGCTGCCCAGGGAGGCGGGGGAGTCACCAGCCCCGGAGGGGTTTCAGAGGCGCCGGGATGCGGCGCTGGGTGATGTGGTTTAGGGGTTACAGTTGCGGTGCTGGTGGAGGGCTGGTCTAGATGGTCTAAAAGGTCTCTTTTAACCTTGATGGTTCCATGATTTGTGACACCTACCCGGGAGGAGAAGGGCCGAGCAGAGCTGCCGGCCGCGGGTGGATTCTGTCGCACAGAGAGTGGGCAGGTGTCACTTCCACCTCAGGGACCGCACTGAAACAGCCCCGTTCTGTTTGTAAACACATCCCTGATAGCGGTGCAGACGTGAGCACTGGGGACAATCCAACCCTGGGCCTCTCAAACGAACCAGATGGCAGAGGCAAGAATGCTCCAATTATTAATCTTTATTAATAACATCCACCCCAGCTTTATCTTCAGTGACACCAAAGTTTTACCAGTGCAGTTTCCTTTCTGGACACAGATATACATGACCTCTGGTTTCCAGAGGAAAAGATAGAGCCAGCAGAGAAATTAATGAAGAATTGCATTGCAGGGATCTGAGCTATCTGTCAAACAATAAGTCTTAAAACTGTCTTTGTTTTATGTTAATTTGCTCTCCAAACCACCTTATGAGGATACTCTGGCAAGCCTCCACCATGATAAATTTTATGCAATCACATAATCCAACCCCACACAACATATCAGTCCGTACCTTATCCAAAGCCCTCCATACTAATCATAACTAAAATAACCCTTAAATTCTTTATGTAGCCTCAAGTGGAGAGTGTGGAACTAGCAAACATGGTACTAGAAATGTAAATAAGCATCAAGACTGGTCTTGCTAATTTAGGCAGAAATTGCATGTTTTTACTTCTGAAAGAAAGGGACTTAAAAGGTTACACTAAAAACCTGATTTATTTATTTTTTTAAAGGACAATTAATACAATTTCATCCAACAGGAATGTGGTAAATAAGTTGTATACACACAGAGAAATAGTGAGGTGAGCTTGGGAAGTGACTCTAAATCTCATAAAGAACTGTTACTAAGTCAAAACTCAGATGAGAAAATCAGCACTGAACCCCAGTGCCAGAGGTGGGAACAGTCACCTCCATGGGAGTGAAAAATCATTTAAAACATCTTCATAGTTCATTTTATGGACAGTCAAAGTAATGTACCAACACCTCCCTTCACCACTGTTTGCCTTGCAGTGCCACGCACACACCAATGTGCTGTAAAAATCTTCCCTGATCTACAAATTAGAACTGTAACACTAATTACATCAAAGTCCATTAAAAAGAAGTCAATCAGAGCAACTTAATAAATACTTTAGTTTGTGTTTTTTCATACTTGTTCACTTACCACTGGAATTGCCACAAATGTGCTTGTCACAGATTTAGCAGCTCATAAATTAAAGCCAATTTTTAGTCATTATTATAAATTACAACCAACAAATTCAACAGTTCATTCTTAGATACTTCTAGTCCATAAAAATTCCCGCTTCACCAATAAGTGCAAAATTTTGTCCCTGTCTGAACACCCGGGGTTATTCCTGGTGTTCGTGCTCTTGTCCCGGGATGAGCCAGCGGATGCTGTCGGTGCGAACGGTGGCGTACATGACAAAGGCAGCCAGGAAGAGCACAGAGAACAGCAGCAGCCAGTCTATGCCCTTGGTCAGAACACTCGGCAGGGGCCCTTCCCAGTCTTCCTCTGTCACAGCCACATCGCTTCTAGCTTCTATCCCTAAAAAACAAAGTACTTGGTCAACATTGTAATCGCTAAATACAGAGAGGCTGCTTCTATCTGGAGCTTTGTTCCTGCTCTCAGACTAAGGCTCAAACACAGGCAGACTAAAATTTCGGTGAGATGGCCCTTGTACATCCCATGATATGATTTACTGATAGAAAAACTTAGTGGTTTTTATGTGTATTTGCAAAACAGGAGAAGGCTTGTTTTGTCCTCCCACAGAACAGCCTTGGATAAGTTGTGAGAGTTTTTCAGTGCATGGAAATTTAATTTAGAGTGTTTCAGGGATCTAATTTTTGTGCATATCTGGAAATGCAGATCCAGACAGCACTTCAATGTGAATTAGAAGAGAGCTAGCTGAGTGGCAAAGAGAGTTTAATTTATTTCATTCTCAATTAAATCTTTGGGCAGGAAGATATGCTCCATTCTTCTGGCAGCCTCTTTAGCTAAACCCCACTGTTCCCCCTGCTCTGTGACAGCAGCCCAAGCAGCTGAGTTTTTGCTCTCAGCACAGGCTGAAATATAGCTCATAGCAACAACTGATTAAGGGAACCTCTGCTGGGTCTTCACAGGGTCTTTATGACTTTCATTTTAAAGAACACACACAGGGACAGGAAAGCCCAATTTGGACCTTAAAGCCAGCCTGTTCTTCCCACTGGCAAACCAGGGCTGATTTACACACCTGTCTGGTTAAAAATGAAGTCTTTCAGGGTTTCCAGCGTCCTGTCTGTATGATTAAATCTAGCCATAGGTTTAGCACCTTGGAAAAGGAGGATATTTGGTACAGCCACAGTTCCAAATCTAGTTGATAAACTACAAAAGAAAAAACAAAGCATGAAGGAAATAAATCTTCTGGAGGAAGAAATAAAGACAGTCACAGTACCAAAAGTGTCAGTTTCACTACATAAAATTGTCAGTTTATGTAGAAAAAGGTCACTCCTGTTCATAAAACTGAAAGCTAACAGAAATGAGCTGCAGCTAGAGCATAGGGAGTGTGAGTTACCTGCTGTGCTGGGATGCATCCAGTGCCAGGAAGCGAAGAGTAGGAAATGCTCGGGGCAAAGAGTTAAAATGAGGGGCCAGGCTGGCAGAAAACCGGCACCACGGCGTGTAGAACAGGACCAATGTACAGTCACTGCTGTTTGGGTTGAGGAACTCCATCAGGTCCTTGGAGAAAGCATGAGAACAAACGTGAACAATTACATATTTAACAGTTAAATTCTGTGTTGGGATGCAGCATTCAGCAATCAATTAGATACTTGGCAATACTGATCAAGCAGCTACACCTTTTAAAACAGGTGGAAAATTCTATATAATCTTTTTTAAAAGTCGTTTTAAAAGCTTGTTACTTAAAAATATACATACACATAACCATTACAAGAAAAGAGCAGGCATTAATTGCCATTAACGATTTCCAAGAGAAACACCAGTCCAGAGAGCAGGAAAGCTGGCAGCTGCCTGCAGGCACAGAGACAACACACCTAGGCACATGAAGCGAGCCACAACTCCATTTTTTCCCTGCTCATAATGGCCCAAAAAAGCCTCCTTGCCCATTCATCTATTTTCTTCAGTAGTACTGAGGACGTTACGCAGGGAAATTCGCTGTCAGGCACTGAGAGCAGCAGGCTGCCGGGGTCACACCAACAGCGAGCAGTGAGCGGGCCTCCCGCGTACCTGGGACACGTTCAGGATCTGCAGCGTGAAGCGCTCGATGCCCGTCGTGTTCCTCTCCTCGCAGTTCACCTTGGGAGCCTTGGCGCTGTCGGTGCCGTTCTGCTCCTCGGCGGGCGCGGGCAGCACGGGCTCCAGCACGGGCTGCTCCCGG
>NW_005054308.1:3197199-3204818 GCF_000277835.1 Geospiza fortis | reverse complement strand
CCGCGTCTCCCGGACAACGAGCGCTTCCGCCGGATCCCCGGGACACTTCCAGTTCCGCTGCCGCTCGTGTTTCCGTGGGAAGAGGCCTCGGGGCCGGAGGGAGGTGGGACAGCGGAGCGGGGCTGAGCTCTGCTCGTGTTAGGTACAAAGCGGGTGGGTGTAACCGAGTTATCTCGCGGCCCCGCCGAACCCCGAATTGGGTGTTCAGCCTGGAAAAGAGAAAAGTTTCGGGTGACCTATTTACGGCCTCCCAGTACCTGAAGGGAATTTATAGGAAGGATGGGACAAGAAGGATGGGACAAGCGCATGTTGTGACAGGACAAGGAAGAATGGTTTAGATTAGATATTAGGGGAAAAAAATCTTTACCAAAATTATTTTCAGAAAAAAATTACTGTGAGCATGGTGCACCCCTGGCACAGGCTGCCCAGAGAAGCTGTGGTTGCCCCATCCCTGGACAGTGTCCAATCCCTGGAAGCGTTCAAGGCCAGGCTCGACGGGGCTTGCAGCAACCTGGCATAGTGCAAGCTGTCCCCGCCCATGGCAGGGGTGTGGAACAAAATGTTCTTGAAGGTCCCTTCCAACCCAAACCCTCCCATGATTCTGTGTCCCCGCCTTGCAGGGCTGAGCCCGCGCGGTGAGCGGAGCCGCCGCCCGGGCCGGCTGTCGGGCTGCTGGTGCTGCTGGAGGCATTTCACCCTTGGTTTAAATTAGCTCGGGTCGGAAATTCTTGCAACGAGACAAGTGCCATGGCTTCGGCAGGCTGCTGTGACTGAGCAGTGAGTGCCTGGAACTCATCCCAGAGCCTGCTCTGATACCACCAGCGTGTTGCAACCCCAGCACTTCCCCACAGCCGCATGTGCCTGGTGAAGGATTTGCCCACTCCCACCCTCGCTGGGGAAGCACCGTTTGGGAGTTGTTTGCGCACAAACTGTGCCTTAACCTACAGCAGGCTGGGATACGGGTAAAACGCGGCAAACTAAAGGTCTATTTTGAAAATAAAAAAGAAGAGTTCTTGTCCAGCAGCTTATGAACCAAAGCTCCCAAGCAGAATAGCAAGATAAATATTCCTATATTCCTTTTTAGGAAATTGTATTTTTCCTGTTGCAGAATTAGTTTTTACTTTATTTCAGTTTAATAGTGAAGCTTCAAGACTATTTGGGACTTTTGAAAATTATCACATTACTTCGAGTGCTATCTTTTTTAACACACTTCCTTAAAACTGCCAGCAATGCCCAATGAGATTTTGCCAAAATTCTGCATTTGTCAAAAACTGATAGTCATGACCGAGGGGAGCATGAACCATGCACACGGGAAACGGGCAGGAAAAATCAAGCACGTGTGTACAAATGAAGATGCATCTCATTTATTACAGAAACTGGATTTTAAGCTTTCTTTTTACTCAGGTGTACTTCTCCAACTGTGTCATTCCTTACAGCACATATTTTCTCGCTTGAAGCTTTTTCTTTCAAAGTCCAATTTGCATAAGCACTAATAATGAGGACATAATAGTCTAAAAATAGAAAACATGAGGTTTGCACATAGAGGGAAAACATTTAATTAGATCAGCTGATACAGAGCAAGCCTGAAAGCAAAAGCACAAAGGGAATCCAAACTGGTGCAGACTAACAAAGAACAAGCTGCCCCATTCCCCCTTCTCCTTATGTTTTAGTCAAAACAGCATTTGCAACTTGAAAACAATTTCTAACTGTGAATTTAATCCTAACAGTCTCCTTCAGTTGACTATTTATCCATACAGGGTTATAGCTCCTTTCCTCCCCTTTTCTCCACTTTGAGCGAAAGGACAAGAACAATTAAGTTACTGTCACATTGTTTTCAATTAATTCAAAAATAAGCAACATTCCTCTATCTCCTGACACCTTGCAACTCACAATCTTTTTGCCTTAATGCAAATATATGTAACATGTCTGTAACAAAGTAGGTAATGCTGTCAACTGGCATCTTCAGCCAGAATTTAAAAGGTATTAAGAAAAAAAACAGAGAAAAATAGTTAGGTTTTAAAGTATTAACTTTATTAATAAATATACATCCATATGATGATGTAAATACAGATCATGAACACTACTCCATTCCCATACACATAATTGCACACGAGTAGCTCAAGTTCATGGACATAAAAACATACACAGTATCTAATCAGGCTTTTTACAGCAGAGGACAGGGTGCTGATACTAGTTACTTAACAGATTACTGTTACCCCCAAAGTAAACCTGTGGAAAAGCAAATTATGCAAGATTGAAGGAACAGAAAGTGGTTCAAATTTCAGAATACAGATTCTTCTATTTAAAAAAAAAGTCACAAGGAGAAAGGTCTAGTGTCTACTAAAGTCATAAATATATTTAGCCGTGTTAAAATATATGCATTAAAATAGAGAAGAATAAACTTTTTGTAATCAGAAATGAAGTTTGCAGTTCCAAGTATTTACGATTGTTATCAGCTGTTTTAACTGTCAACTCTAAGGGGAGCATGAAACCTTATTATACACATAACAAAGACCAGCAGAGCCACAGCTAATGAAACCATTGCACAAATGACTTCACATTGCTCTGCCTTTTAAAGCTCTTCAAAATGGGGAAGGGAGTTAAATTCTCATCTGAATTACTCAGTGTATTGTAGTTCCAGGTCATTCTCTTCACAGATACATCACTTTTCACTGACAAGGCTTGGTTTTGTCCTGACTGAACATTAAGATCCTTCAGACAAAATGAAAATATATTCATTCAGAAGAGAGATCTTTAATGGCTCTAGTTAATTTGATTACTTTAAACTAAATCCAAGATATAAATAACATTGCTTTAGTGACAAAGCTAAGTGCTGATTTTAAAAATACCATCTTTGATACCAAAGTCAGCTGCTTCTGATGGTATGTGATTTTTTTTCTGCCAAAATATGGTGCTAGCATTTTGAATCTGTCCAGTGCAAGACTTTATAGTAGCAAAATTATTTGGTTTTAAAGTTTAAGTAAATTTAATCAAGAAAATGAATAGTAGTTACTATATGTATCTTAAACAGTGAACTTTATAGCATCATTAAGGAATAATAGCAAGCTAATACATTTCATTTATGTATAAATAAGACATTAGAAACTTGATAATTAAAAGAAATTATTAAAACCTAAACTTGACATGTCCGTCTTCTGAACAGTGTTAACACACAACAGTGATCCTAGCTTATGAATAGCTGAATTATGATATATAATATAAAATAAGCAATTTACCTTACAAGTAATGTTTTCATACTATGGGGGGAAAATGCCAGTTTTCCCATTGGTACTAATAAAGTTTAGGCATTAACATGCTGTTTCAGTGTTTCTCATGGAAAAAAAAAGTGTTGAAAAAAGCACAATGTATTCTGCAGAGTATACACAGGAAGAACAGAAGTATTTGAAAATTCCATTTCTAGTCACTTTGAATCTCCTCTTTTTTTCCCCTTCACTGCATGGCACCAGTAAACTCTAGCCAGATATAAAATAAAGCAGAATTAGGAAACACCAGCAGTGCACTTCTGATCTCCTTCCTAAATCCAGAGCACCAAGCAGCAGTGCAGGCTCTCTGAACACTTTTCTATTTGATGCTCATCATTTCACAACTGACAACATTAATTAGTTTTTACTGGGATTATATTTCATCTGATGTAATTAATAAACACTGTAATGAACAGAAATTGCTTAGGTGATTTCATTATTTCATCAGCATACTTGAATACAAATTATACTAGCAGAACAGCAATACATCTGCATTATCTCCTGACACACAGCACAGCACCATTGAGTGGATGCACAAGTGAGGAACGGACAGGAGCAAACAGGATCAACAGGAGGAGGTAAGGAGTGGAGTTTCTCCAAGGTACAGTGGTGACATGCAACACGTTCCTTGCCAGCGAGGTGTGACACTCCTGCAGTTACACATTCAGCTGAAGAGGACTGCTTGCCCAGCTGAGTTCAGGAAAGAACTTAAAGCAGTCTTTTGTTGAAAAATTATCTGATTAAAAACAGCCAATACAACACAGATCCTGAGGGTGAATGAACTCACGTTAGCATTTTGCATGTGTCAGAAGTTACATCTTCTGAGAGAGACTGCTAAATTTCAGACTTGCGAGTTTGCTGAGGAACAGAACGTACAACTGGATTTCAGAGCTTCAGCGTGAAGAAACTATTCCTTAGTAGCAATTTAGCTGCCATTAGTTCATGTATTGACTAAGGAGCCATCCAGTAAAAGTTGAGGTTCATTGTCTTAGTTGCCAGTCCATACACAGTTCCCCCAAAACAATTCAACACACCTATTGTAAAGTACAGCAAAAGTCCAGCTCAATATGTGTTAGGCATCACTGGAACACCTGAAGGCTTGCTGCTTTTTTCCTGATAAAAAAGGTATAAACATGACATCTGTTTCTTAAGTTGTCATCACTGAAAGCAAGAGGTCTAGTCAAAATGACAGCAGGCCAGAATAGCATTTATGTTAACAAAAATGACCATCATTACCCATTCAGCACAGGCTCAACCCAAATTTTATTCTCCCCCAAATCTGCAAACTCTACATATTCCCCCTCCCCAGGTATTTCAAGCTATGAATTTATCATAAAGTCATTTTAGATGTGAAATTACTTAAATGTAAACTTTCTTCCAGATTAAAAAAAAAAAAGAAAATTAATTTTGAACAAACAATATGTAACACTGAGGACTGATTATTTTTTCTTTCGAAGTCTGGATGAAAGTATTTTACACATTCACACTCACACATTCTCCCACACTTAAAAAAAATACACACACCCAGTTGAAAAATGGAATATTTCTTTGGGGAGGAGGGGAGGTTTTAGTTTGAGTCAAGAAAGGTGTTTATAGTTAACCAACAACATTTTTTTCTGGCTTGCATGCATAGATGAATTACTCTATATCTGGGATCTAGCACTGCAGTAAACTGCATCCTGTTTGCATCAGCTATACAGTTTGCTTTTATAAATCATGAAAATGGTGTCCTTTGGTAGATATATAAGCTTCCATAACTTAAATATAGTATAAATGTCTAACAATGAAATAACTATTTCCAGGAATATCTGGCAAAACTGAGTCTAAAAATTTGGCAACAGTGTCTATTTAAAAAGTTTAATTTGTAAACATTATAGGTTATTACTTTAAAAGCTATTAAACTGTTGCCATCTAAGCACAGATTTGAAAGGCAAAAGCCAGCGTAAATAGCTATTTACAGATTTAAGAACATACTGTTTAATATTAATCAAGTGCCTAACTAGAATGAACAGTACTTAATTTCTTATAAAATATTTCAAATGTTCAAATATTCCAAAGAATTATTTGTGGTTTGGTATATGTATTACTAGGCATTTCAAAATTACCCAGCAGAATCCTGTAACAATGTACCTAAAAGAACAGCTCCCACCTAATGGCAAAGTAACTTGTCTTTGTAAGGCTCTGTGCAGCTGTAATGCACTGTACAAATGCTCAGGTTTCTTTAATATCTTCCAAAGTGTTTTTGGAGCATGAGTTGAAATTCACTTAATGCTACAACTCCAGAAATAAAAGTCACTGGAAATCACTTTAGAAAAAAAGGTTTTGGTTTTTTTTGGTTTTTTTTTTTTTGTTTTGTTTTGTTTTGTTTAAGTTTTTAACTGCTGAAGTGGAAAATGTGGCTTGCCACTTTATCAGTTTTTCTTACCAAATAAGAACTTAACTGGCTAAGTTGCTTATTGTGGGACAGGCCACATCATGAAACATCAGCCAGCTAATTTCTGTCCTCCTTATTTCAATTACATCATGCATAACCACACATCTAGATTTATGAGAAACTGAACTTAAAAGTAGGGACATGGACATTACTTAAGTATTGACACCAAGGCATAGTGTATCATTTTAAACTTGCTTATAAATTATGTTTTTAAATCAACAGAAGCCTCTTTAAACCACAGCCTTCCCAACATTTTGTTAAAGTTATTAATTGCACCCGTAGGTTATGGCATTATTGGAATAAAATCTAGAAGCTCAGACTTAAGCAAACATTACAAGAAAACTCAAGAAACATGCCCAAAATCAGCATAAAGCAGATTAGTAAGGAGTTACTCATTCCCTCCCTTCATTCATTAGGCTGCTTGATTTTGCTGCTAGTTTCACCAGCAGCATGGACTCCTCTGTTATGCACCACAGGGTAAGGAAAAGCTGCACTGCCACAAGTATAATTTAGATTTGCAAGCCGTGATAGAGCTTTAATGCTACCTGGAGGTCTGCCTGGGCTGACTTTGTATCCTGCTGCTTTAGTTGTACCCAAGGGTCTGCCTGGACTTGTCTTAAATCCAGCTGCTTTGGTGGTCCCCAGGGGTCGACCTGTGCTGGTTCGGTACCCTGCTGATTTGGTGGTCCCTGACGGCCTTCCGCGCTTCCCGGAGCGGTTGAGGTTTTTCTTTTTCTTTAGTTCATCTTTTGTCTCTATATTCCTGCCACTTGTGGTCTGCAAGTGGGGGTCGTTCAAGGCATCTTGTCTCTGGCAGGCAATGGGTTTGTGGCTGACTGCGTGGCTGTACTTGCTCTGCTGCGTGGCGTAGAGGTCAAACTGATCCGCAGCCCTCACATTGTCTTCGTTCAGGCAAGAGCTCTTGCCGGTCCCACAGAAAGCTGGATTACTGCTGGCAACAGGGTGCATCATTTTCTACCAGAAACAGGAGAGGGAAATATGTATCAATACATCATAATACTGCAGTGTTGCACAACTTTCAAAAGCCACCTCTGTTTCATCAATTAGTCAGAACTACTTTGTCTATTTTTAGTAAGCAGTACTGATGTCGGTAAATTACTTTTGAAATGAGTTTTATTAAGCCTTCACTTGAGGTTCTGCACAGTAACCTTTACACACAGTTAAAAAGGAGAGTTTAAACCACATATTATTCACACAGGTATAATTAGAGATAAAGTTAAAAAACTGAACAACAGCATTTCAGAAACCAAGACCTACAACATTTGCTCATCTATGATTCCAAAACCTTTCTAACCAAGTATCATCTAAATCTAAGTTGTTCTACCTCTAAGATTGATGTGTGACTCAGCTGTAAGCCAAAGAAAGTTATAACTCTCTTGGTATAGCAGATACAAGATCCTAAAGACTTTTTTTTTGTTTGCTTAACTGCAGCAAAAGAATAAAGTGCAAAACAGTTTTCTTATTTCATGTCACAATTAATGTCAAAGAAAGAAACACATTGCATTTGGCATTGGCATTTGGCAACACAATAGTGCCATAGCTGGGAAAGCAGAGGGATGAAATGAATTTGTAACAAAGTACAAGATGCTGGATTGCAGAAATGCCACTGCTGTCCTAGTTAGGAGAGCACGTACAAGCTGTTAGCAATGCCAGCACTGAGATATGTTGATATTGTTGGCATTGCCAACAACTCTGGGAAATAAAGCAATTACATCTTCCATTCAACTATACTGGTTCTACAACTTAAGTAAGCTGCAAATACTCAAAGTCTAAGATAATAATATTTAGCCCTGCTGAAGACAATATTAAGCCAATAAATATCTGTCCCTTCAGAGTATTTCTATGTCTTACAGCCACACTTAAGACACCAAAAATTACTTCCCATGTTAAATTCCACGAGT
>NW_005054308.1:3191170-3197189 GCF_000277835.1 Geospiza fortis | reverse complement strand
GGAATATCACCTACAGCAACATAATTTAAACTCTACCATTGATTACTGAATTTACTTGGCAGTTACAAATGTTTCCTGCCAGCCAGAGAGAAAGCGCACAGCACAGTCTATTTACCCTGGAGTAAATCCCCGTGCTCTTTTCTCCTGATTACAAAGGATACATTCCCTGTTGGAACACTCAATCTACCCTGGCTTGTCAAATGCGCATTACAGTGTGCATTACTCTTGTGCAAATATATGAGTATGGGTTTATGTCAAACAGTGAAATTATGATAGCTATATAGTTTAAATATTAGATGTTCTAGCAGAGATAATCCAAGTGCTACAATCCTGGTGCATTGCATGGGGTACAGTAGAACAAAAGTGAAACCATTGTTATTGCAGCTGTTACCGTCCAAGCCAAACAACTAAGAATAGTTTGCAAGCCTGCACTTAGCAAAGCACAAAGGAAATAAGCTCCGGTCAAGAGACCAGACAGACCAGATTTGTGCAGCAACGCAGAAGGAAGCTTAGGGTTTTCTACAATTCGCAGTCAAAAAATGTTACCTTTATTTAACCCCACTAGAAAAGTGCCTGCAATTATCACGAAAAATACCTGAGATTTTTCATAATATGTAACTGCAAACATGAGGGTTCTATAATGTCCTTTTGCTGCAGGGAGTGTAAAGTCCAGCAGCTCTGAAAGGCTGTTCAGCTGTTTGTTGATCCACTAGAGACACTTGGAGTCCTGAGCAGCATTCTTGTCTCAGTACTCATTTTAACACAGGAATACTGGCTTTGGCCCCAAAAAAACTGCTCCAAGCTCAACTGCCACAAAGAAGGATCAGCTGAGCTGCCCAGTATCCAAGGAACACAAGGAATCACCAGAGCTGGGAGAAGGCACTGAATAAAAGCAGAGGCTGCTGCTATTTCTCATGAGACCAACCAGGCTCACACTCACTGCTGTGTTACATTCTTACTCTCTGCTTCTTCTCTTCATTACACTTGGGAGATTTTTCCATCCATCTTTCTGGGGGAGAACCATTATAAGCAGTCCTAGACAGTGAATATATTCTGCTGTAACTGATGAATGCTGGAGCTTCATCACCATATGCATGTGCTTTGTGTCTACTGCAATACCACTGACAAACACTGACTTCTCACACAAGCCCTGGATGATGGTGCTTTACCTTCCATCTGGCAACAACCAGCATCACTGGAATGGATGAATGAAGAAAGACAGTACAAATCAGTAACTGTTTAAAATTTCTTTCTAGAAGAAGCTTACTAAAACCCCCAATCTCAATGGAAGACTGCCAACAGGATTTTTAAATCCATTTCCCCCTCCCTCTCTGCACCATTTTTCAACAAACCATGCAAATTTCAAGTAGTAGCCAAGGTTCCTCTTTTATCTTCTTTAAGACTTTTTTTTGAAAAGTTTTTAAAAGGAAATCTGTAATCAAGCTTAATTACCCTAACATGGAATCTCCAGCACAATTTTCCTTCATTCTCATTACAGTAGGGAATAAAAGAATGTAGAGAGTCTATCCGTGGAGTGGAAGCAGGTTTCTTGGCAGGGAGATATACAGTATGAAAGAAAATTGGTATAAAATGCAAAGCTATGCCAATTTAAAAATTACACTCCAGCTAAATTGTATAGCTAGACACATACAATTTTGTGTGCAATCATACTTGAATAAAAGCCTCCAAAAACTTTCCAATAAGATAGAACTTTCTCATTTTAAACCTGTAAATAGACATGCAAACATATTTGCAACAGTTTACTTGAATGAGTTTTTAAACTGATTTAACTGACTGGCTGAATATCTCTGTATCAACAAACAATTAAGATGAGGCACTGCAACAGGGAAATTAAGTTGTATTTCAAAAAGATTCACTGGAAAGTGATTGTGGAGGATTTTCTGTACGGATCTTTTAGTGCCTGGTAATTTATATCAATACAAGTGGTGGGGAAGGGAGGAGGCACTGGATAAGCTTTGGGAAAAGAGACAGCTTCTCATGCAACAAAGCACAGAAGTTCCACCGCTGCTAGAAAGAAACAGGACAATCCAGCTGGGACCCACAAAGCTTTGCTACAGGGGGATGTCTGGACATGGTCATGACCCCCCTCATATCCCCAAAGCACAGCTTAACACACAGCTCTAGTTCACAGCTGCTAAGCCTCCCACTATTGTTATGGCCCATCTCTCTCTCCAGGCTTTCCTCCTGCAGGAAATTCCCATTCATGATCTATTCACTACACAAAATTGTAATATCAAAGCTACTTAAATCACATGACATAAAAACATCCTCTTGGGCTGTGATGTGATGCCATCTTTGGCTTTCAAACATCATACCTTGCCTTCTTCACGGGGATGATTCAGCTGCCTGTGTAGACAAGATGAAACCTCTGATAAGCAGAGAAGTTCACAAGGCCCCCCAGAACAGGCACTTGCTCAGTTGTTATTTTACACTGAGTACTGAACCTGAGAGCCATTATCTGCACAGAGCAGAATCATCAGCTCCAGCACAAGCAGCAGGCAACTGCTCTGCTCCCACCCACCCTGCCTGCCTGCTGCGGCCTGGTGAGTGCCACAACAGACCTGACTCAGCAAGTGCCCCTCACTTCTGCTAAAACACACCTGAATCACAGCAAAACTGCACAAAACTCAAAAGTCCACCTATATTACAGCTTTCCAAATGATGAATACCAAGAAAGGTAAACTCCTCACACCAATTTTGCTTTTAATGAGGGTTAGTATACAACACCCACTCGTTTTTCTGAGGTTTTTCACCGCTGAGCTTGCAATAGTTTCCACAGTATCGATGGGGCTGTGGGAGGCTGTAGCAGCACATTTTCATCATCATCCAACACATACAAAGTATGTGACTCGCTACTTAACAACACAAGCAGCCACAAGCATCATTTGTGCACAGCTCTCTGAAGGGCACTGTGGCCAGCGAACGCTGCAGGAGCAGAGCACAGGCCGGGCTCTGTTCAGGATCCCTCATAAAGGACGCTCTATGCTGAGCTCCAGGGCCCCGGGGAGCCTCACTGGGCTCCTTTGCTTTGCAGGGGGGGTGAGCAGCAACTGCAGCAGGAGGAATATTCTCCCTTTCAAGACCACAACAGAAATATGGTGTCAGTTCTGTCCTTCTCTCTTAGGACAGCATGTTTGAGAAATCCTTTCATCACTCACTAAGAATTCTATCAATTTAAATGTTGTTCAGATGTCCCCTTTATTGTCAGCTCCTTTTCTTCACATTAAGTAGGGCCTTACCCAGTTTTTAAAACTCTGTAACTGCTTGCTTTCACAAAGATGCCCCTTACCTGGATTACTCGTAAATATTTAAAAAATACTAAGTATTAAATTCTATCAGTGGCACAACATACACTGTAACACCTGAATCTACAACTGAAATCTTATCTACTTGTGAAGTTTGATAACCAGCTTTTCCACACTGTGCTTATGAAGCCCTTGCTGCAGTTGGTGCATGTTTATTTTCTCACCATCTGACACCAGGTAAGATGCCAAAATGTAAGAAATAATTTCTT
This sequence comes from Geospiza fortis, assembly GCF_000277835.1. Classification (NCBI taxonomy): domain Eukaryota; kingdom Metazoa; phylum Chordata; class Aves; order Passeriformes; family Thraupidae; genus Geospiza; species Geospiza fortis. The sequence continues at coordinate 3,193,654 of NW_005054308.1, read as the reverse complement.
TACAGCAGTGACTTCCTAGAGTGACAAAATAAGACTGCAAATCAAGAGACAACCTAATTTTGGAATTTTGGTTATTTTTAGAAATTAAGAGTTCTCCAAGCAATACAGCTTACAAGTATGGTCCTTCCCCCTGATGATCCAGAGTAGTTTTCTTATATGACAGAAGTTAAGAATTATTTGGAGCTGAAACACCCACCCCCTTCAAATTCCCCTTCCCAGACGTGCCAGGCAGAGTGGGAGCCTTCATCTGTGCCTCCTGCTCCTCACCAGAGAGCTGCAAGCTGGGTGCGGTGCCCCCGGGAGTTCAAGTCTTTTGACTCAGACACCCCAGGAGAAACAAAGCTCTCCAAAGCCTAAGCACCAGCTTTGTATTACAGACAAAGCTCAACTGCTCTCACAAAGAGTTGATGTTGGCAAGCACCACTAGGCTAAGTGTAAAGTAAACTGAACTTTTAGGGTTCACTCGTTATTTGATTGCAAAACCATGCAAACAAGTAATTGTTAGGCTTTCTAACCCTAAAAACCAAATAAGCCAGATCCAAGGACAGAGTTTCAGTAGATGCTAACATTAGCAAGGATGTCAGCTGATTTCTTCCCACCCCAAAACTAAGATCATATATGATGATGATGAACAGGACACCTTGAAAGACTTAAGACAGCTTCACAAAAATTAAAGAAGATGGCATCAATTATTTAATTATCTGTGCACCTCCAGTCACACTGACACAACTGACAGTTTGGTTTCATAATCAACAGAAAAACCACTCTGAATCCGCCCTTCTTCTGAACAGGACAATCTTGCCCTTTCCTCTTCTCCCACATTCCCACTCCTTCTGCCAACACTAACTATTGTGCAAGAGCAAGACAAATCAACACCAGGGATCTGATCCAGGTGAAAACTAATCCAACAAGAAAGCAAAAGCAACAGTGTGAAGGCACAGGGGCAAGAGAGTAACAGAAACCCACATTTCCATTAGCACAGAGATGGTGCCAGGTCAGCCTTAAGCCACATTACCCACTGGCTGTCACTGACCCACTCCCTGGTACTGTTACTTAAAAAAAAAATAACAAGATCTCAAAAAGATGGTCTTAGTGGACTTCAGAGATCTGGATGACAGGCATGACAAGTCCCAAATACAGCACAGGGAATGGAGGTTGGAGAAAAACCCCAGAGCTGGGGATGGAGCAGCACAGAATCGAGGCAGCCATTAGGCCAGACAGACTGGCTTAGGAGAGTAGGTGAAACTGCTCCCTCATTATTCTGTGGTTCTGCAATTACCAAACTTCAAGGCAAACCAAATATGCATATGAATGATGGAGCAGGTAGAGGTGGATTTTATAAAGAAAGGATTATTAGTGTTTGTGAATTGTCCATTCACCTCAAGGGGCTATTCCCAAATAAAAAGGAGCAGTCCTTGCCATAGCCTAGAACAAGGGCTTTGAGGAGCTGGAGATGCTTATTCATCTCCGTGGGTGTTCTCGCCCACCCTCTTCTCCCCAGGGCTGCAGTCTCCAACAATAGCTGCAGAGGTAAGAGGTGCTCATTCATCTCAGTGGGTGTTCTCACCTATCCTCTCCTTTCCCTAGCCTGCCACCACAAAAGGACTTTCAAGCTTCAGAGATGGATCCAGCATCTCCTTCCTGATGTGCATTTTCACAGTGCTTCTCTGTGATGGGGTCATGCAGAAGGCTCTGGACACCTATCCACCCACCCAAACACAGCCACGGCAGCGTCCTTGTGTGAGACTGCTGGAAGACAAAGTTCACTTGTTGAATCTGTTCAACAATGGCCAATGGAAGAACATGTTGGACCTTTTTTTTATTTAAGGCTGCATCTAAAATATGAGGGATACAGGTACAGACACACAGACACAAAATTCTAAGAGAAACTGTGGCATCTGAAAACTGAAATAAACCATTATTTAAGAATATTTTAACAAAGTGCCCCTCCTACCCTTTCATTTTACACAAATAAAAAACATGGATCAAAATAACTGTTAATCCGTGGAGAACTGCGCAAAAATTTAAAGTGCAACTATTCACTAATTAATTACACCAGAAGGACTATGCACAAACAAGAATGCACTAAACTATCCACAACTGAACACGAGAATACCCAGCACTGACACGCGTTATATCAGAAGGCAAAGAGGCACAGAAGGGACACAGTGAGGCTCTCCAGGTACAGATGTGCAGGTCAGCGAAGGCATCCGCTACTGAGGTGTGTCAGGAAACACATCCATGGGCTGTCCGCACACATCCAGATGCCCCACGCCAATGGGAACATGCTCCAAGTAAACAGCCCCGCACACACACCAGCCCCACGCACGGAGCCGCGGCTGCTGAAGGGAAGGAACAATTCCCGGCCGCAGGCTGGAGACAGGAGGGCCCAGCCCCACCTGGAGCGGCCGAGGGCCGGCTGAGGGGACAAAGGGGCGGCACAGCTCGCTCCGCCTCGGCCGCAGCCGGGGGCACAGCGCCGGG
>NW_005054308.1:3178964-3190693 GCF_000277835.1 Geospiza fortis | reverse complement strand
CCGCCGCCATTTTGTGGGGCGGGCGGGCAGAGGTGAGGCCGGTAAGGGCACAGACGTGTCCCGAATGCGTGGGGGACCGTGCGTGGCCCTGCACATCCCTGGAGCGGGTAAATATTACTGGTGCTTCCATCGCTGTCGCCTGGATGGAGGAGTGTGGTATCCTCTGTGTCAAAAGTACACACACAGACTCACTTTGGTTGGAATGCACTCTGGGGTAACCGAGCCCAGCCCATGACCAACACCACCTCACACAGACCATGGCACCGAGTGCCACCTCCAGTCTTTACACAAACACCTCCAGGGGCGGTGACTCCATCACCTCCACACACTGCAGTCCATTATGGAATAGTCCAATGTTAGAAGGATGTATGCCATGAGTTCTGTCTCCCTGCTGACTCTGCAGTGGAACAGCTGCCGTTCCCAGCGCAGCTCACACGGGGCATGGACCATCTCTGGGACTGCTGGTTGTTAAATACTTTTCTTTGTTTCATTCCTCCTTGTTCTGAAGAGTTCAGTCTTGCAGTAGCACTTCCTTATAAACACAATTTCATACCTGCAAGCAGGAACAGCAGCTCCAGGAATTGCAACTTCAAATGTTTACAAAAAGATCCCATAGAAACATTTCAAGTGCCCAGCACATTTCACCATCCAACCTTCTGCCCACTTGGTGGAGGGCTGTAACCAACGTATGTTTTAATGCACATTTATTAGTGACTATAACAGATTCCTGCCCTTCATGAGCACCCTTGGTCCATGGTCTGAACGACCACATTGGTCCTTAAATTACTGACACACAAAAGAGCCTGAAAAATATTGTATATTATTGAGATGAGGCTTTAGATAATAAAAGCAAAAAAGACCTGGAAACAAGAACCTGTAGCTTTCACAAATGGTTAATTCTGCTTTTAAAAATATTTTCCTCTCCTGCTGTTGTTTGAGGAGCAGACTGCTGTACTCCAACACCAAGATATTCAATTTCTACAATACTTGGAGCTCTTCAGGCCGAAAATTGCTGTGAAACATCCTGCCAAGATGATGATTCGTATTCTTGCCATTTCTTCCTAATGCATGCAGGAATCCTCACTTGCAATATAAGAAAGCAGCAGGGAAAAGCAGCATTTATTTAGCTTAATTTAGCAAATGATTCCGTTTATTTACAAAGCTCATCTTTCTAGTGTTCAAACGCCTGTTGGAAATGCCAATGAAAAATGGTTCCGTTTGATACCTTTTCAGTGTCCTGTTATTTGCAATATTTTAATCTGGAAGGTGATGAAGTCAGGCTGGGCTTATCCTCCTGATTTCTGCAGAATTTTTGGTCTCAACAGAACAGAGAAGCCATCAGACCTTAGAGGAGTGGCAGTGCAGTGTGAGGCAGTGAAAGGCTCCATCTCAAGCTGTGAAGCTGGAGCCCAGCTGTTGTCAAGGGTGTTGCTGGCAGAGAAGAGCAAGATCCAATTGTCTGATCTGGGACTGGCCATGGCTCTGTGCTGGCCAGGCTGGTGTCACTGCCCTGCACCAAACTCCAGGCAAACCCACACCAGCTGAGCCAGCTCAAATTGTCATCTGGTAGCAACAGGGCCCGGTCCCCTCGTGTGAAACTGTCTGATAACAACAGGGACCAAACACTGATAAACTGCTCTGCCACTCTCTTCTTTTGTCACAGCTCCCAGGGCCTGAAGCACTCTGGTTGTGGATCTGCTTCATCCTTTTCTTCCTCTAAAGGACTGACTCATTAGCAGTACCAAATGACTGCATTAATTATCTGTAAGATAAGTGATGCAATGAAATGTTGAGCCTTCCCACATCCAAACCACAAAATACCATTCTCCTCCTCTCTCAGTGGAGATTTCACTGAAGAATGCACATTTTCAAGGAGAGGAAGGACCTCAAAGCACAAGTTGCTTCTTCTGCCAATACAGGAGCTTCTCCTCAGTCCTGGGCTCCAGAGCATGCTGAGCAAACAGGGAGAAGTCAGTATGGGAACTGCCATGGCCTCCTGTCTATTTAACTGTGAATTATCAGAGCTGGTCATTTCTACAAATTCATTTCCTAGCTAACATGCACAGGCAGAGGAAATGTAGGTTTTAATGAAAATCCTTAATCTTAACTCTGAGTGTAACATTTTCCTTGCTTGGCCATTCATTTCAGAAGAGTTGCCATGGGGTATTTATTATTTTGAGAAATGTTTGTGATGATGAACTTCATACTTAGAATGGCCAAAGTATAAAATAACTTAATCATATGCTCACTCCACAGTAGGTTATTAATAATTTCTTAGCTCACTAGAACAACTTAGATCTGAGATGTTAATTAATTTACCTCTGCTTATGCTGGTCAGCTTAACAATCTTCTATCTCTCAGTTTGACTAAAGAAAAATATTTAAATCTGTTTCAGATGAAAAGTCTCAGAGAACCAATGTTTGGGTGGCAATCACTCAGACTAATGGTCATTTATTTAAAAACAATTGTTTCCACTGTAGCTAAAACTATGAAAACAAATCTTCCTGCCTAGCATTGTATAAACAGTGTACAAAATGTACATTTTGGGACAAATCTGAATCCAGCTGTGCCCCTTTTCTTTTTGCATTTTTAGGTTGCTCTCTGCCTCCACTCCCCCATACAGCCAGCCACGGCTAGCTGGAAGCCAGAATTTATTCTGCAAACGCCCAGGCTCTAAGAACACAAACTTGTTTAAGCTGAGACCATATTTGGAAGAGATCTGGGTCAAGGAAAATAATCAAAGGAAAGTGCATTCCTGGAGCATCACGTGAGGAGGCCACAGCACACACAGGGCCTGGTGCTAATGCTCAGGGAGGACCCTCAGTGCCCCTCTGCCACTGCTGCTCACCCTGAGCACCACCTCAGCAAACTGGGGCAAATGAGCTGTTCAGCAGCACACCACCAACAGTATCAGGACCATGGCAGAAAGTTCAAAACTAATCCAGGCCAGCTCCACAGGCCCCATCCTCACAGCCACAGGTACCTGGCTGTAACCCTGCCACTACTTTGGCTGAAGTCATGACCATTTCCTACAACTGTAAACATGCCTGAAGGACTGAAACACCAAAGCGTTCTCTCACTCCCTGAAATTCCAGCATTCTTTTTCTTATTTTAGGAAGATCCCAAATCCAGCCCCTGCTGTTTGTTTTATATTTGGCTGCCACGATTGCAGAATTTCAGGAAAACTTTGCTTAACAATTTTTTTTCTTCCACTTGGAAGACTTGACTATGAAAATCCCCTACAGATGGTACTTTTAGCCTCTGAATATTTTATTTAATTAGCAGCCAAATGCACATTAACTAAATTGCAGTGCTTTAATTGTAGAAGTAAAAGCTCAAGCAGCCAGCACAAGGAACAGCTACAGAACATGCTGGCTGTGATCAGCACTCACTGTCCAGGTTTATGTTTATAGCATAAAGTCAGCATGCAAAGCAGGCCTTGAGCTGCCTGTTTTAAACAAAAGGTGGCACCATGAACCATATAGTTCAGGGAGTATAACATTCTGAACTATGATAGCACACATTTTTTATCTTACTGTGAATTTTTTTTCCCCCACACAAAATACTGGATTTAATCTCTCCTGTCACAGGGGTGGTGTGGGGGGATTATTGCTGTTTGAATCTCTGGTGGGTCACTTGCATGGAGAATGAGGAAGCTGGGCTGGGAGCAGGGGTCTCACCCTGCCTCCCCTCCTTGCTGTGAGCCTGCTGCACAGTGACACCACCACATTATGTGACACGCAAGAAAAAGATAATTTATGATCCACTGCCAAATACTTTTATGACTTATCCACCCAGAAACATCACTGCTCACTCACTGAAAGCATAAAGGCAACCTTGAAAGCTGGCAGCATTATCACCTGGGCAGGTAACAGAGCAAGCTCTGCTTATGTGTATTTAAAAGGAAAAAAACCCAAAAAAATCAGCATCTTTGTGCTCTTCCCACAACTAGCAACGTGAATCTGACCAGGGCAGATTCCCTAGAAAGCAGCCAAATCATGATGTTTATAAAGACCTTATCTAGATCCATGGACACCCTTGTGAAGAACTACACGGAGCTTTTCATTATTGAAATCTATCTTTTCCAAACTTTCATACTCATCCTGTTTCCACTGTTTATTTTCCTGTGTATTTGTAAGTTTGAGAGTTTCTTTTTCCCCAGCTTTTATGCATTTTGCTCCTGTTTTCACATATCCAAACACCTTCACTGTGACTTTCTTAACTGAATCTGAGTTGTGTGGCAATGCATTCCCAGCACAAAAACAAAAGTACAAGCTGCTGTTCACATCACTCTTCTCCAAACAGCATGAGGTTAACTGTCATAGGAAAAACCACAGAAGCAGTGCAAATGCAGAAAACAGAGGAGCTATTCAGAAAGACAGTTTCTGAAAAATATACATTGAAATTGCTTTTATTTTTGCTGGAATTAAAAAAAACATAAGAATATTGACATTGCATTTAAAACCCCCAGGAAGTTAAAGATTATACATTTTTGTATCTCTGAAACCCAATAGAAGTGTGTCTCCATCATGCTTTTTTTAGGAGATATCAATGTATGAACATTTTGAACCAAGACTTTTAAACACATGTCAGGCTGTCCAAACTCCACAGTGCTCTTCATTAAATACACAAAATGTGTCATTTCTGGGAAGGAACACTGTCCAAAAGTTAGACAATTCAACAAAGATTTTCTAGGAAAGACATCAAACCCCAGTCCTTAAGGGAAAAAAACCATGTATTTAAATGTAATCACAGAACTTTAGTTTGGGATTTCTGTTTTAAGTTTTGAGAAGTGTTACTGTGTGTGCTGTTCTCTCTGCTCTACTCCATGTATTAATACTGACAAGTACTACATTAGGAGTGCTCTTACCCTAAAAGTAGACAGTTAAGCTGGTACAGTCATTCCTTTGCTTCTTCCCTGTACTGCAAATAAAGTACACTGACAGGGTAACACACAGTTATATGCAAACACAAACAGTCACTTAAATTACCTGAAGTTTGGAAAGAAAAGTTGTGAATCTATACAGCCATGATGCAGATTGTATGATTTGTCTTCAGCAGGGTTAAAGCAGTATATACACAGCTGGTTTAAAATGACACATTTCTTCTCAGTGTGTCAGGTAAGAAAAGCTTTCTATGAAAGTCCTTTTGAAAGTCATCATCCTGAAAGGCTTGCAGCTGCTAGGATGAAACAATTGAAATTGCTACTGCTTTGGCTCCAGACAAGGAGATAGAAGTTAATTGCTTAGGAGTAGAGTCCCTCATGAATCCTACTGGTTATGGGGATGAGAGCTTGAAAACATTGGTCTTGCCTGCCCAGTAGCTTATTGACTGCAATGATACTATTTGTGGAATTAATTCATAAATATCATTATACATTTTTACTTAAAGCCATGTCCTAACAGTAATAAAGATGACAATCCTGAGGGAATAATCACATTAAATGTATATATAAGAACAATATAAAAGAGTGACAAAGTTTTATTTCATTACAAAAGAGGTTTCTCTTTTTCTGCAAATTCCTTTTTAAACTAAAACCAGCTTTCATTCTTATGTCACCAAAAGAGGGGAAAAAAATCAAATCCTAAAATTCTCATCTTAAGGAAAAAACAGGAAAACTATTGTCATACTACAAAACATTTCACTTTACAACAACCCCAAAGAGTTATCTATTACCTGGATAATAAAGAAAAATGGGGACATGAGAGGGATAAAATTCTCTACTTCGATCAATGCAAGACTCTCTGACCTTAGGGGACATTTGTACAGGGAATGAATGTGTGTGAAACCAGCCAGAGAGATGCTATGGATCAGGAGAAAAATCCTGTCTTTATTTTGGTGTTTTAGAATTTTTCCAGTAGAAACTGATGTGTGAACCATTTCAACAATATGAAGCAGGTACATTCTAACAATTTCCAACACAAATCCCAACACTTTCATTTTACTTAACAGTATACTGTCTGTCAAAAAAAAAGTCAGTTTATTTCATATTCTTTATGATGAAAAGTGTATAAACTGCACTTTCAAATTAAATCATGTTCCACCAAAACTGGTCTGGCTTTAAGACTGATAACTTTAGTGGAGAGAATTAAGATGCTTCAGCAAGTATCAATTTTCTGTTAAAAAAATGTCCGCAAGATGAAATAAAAAATTTTCTTAATTTACAATAAGCAGTGTAAACAGCAAAAACAACAGAAGCCACAAAGTTTCACGCACCAGCTGTGAGCAAACAAATAACTCCAAATGCTCATAGAACCTTGTATCTTCCTTTGTTGGTTGGTTGGTAAGAATTTTGCTGCAAATAAAGAAGAGGATAAGCCCAGTTAAAAGTGAAGATGGATAAATGAATTGCAGTAAAACCCCACTAGGTTATTAGCTGGCTATGTTGTAAAGCGACAGCAAACCAGATCTCTCAACACGTATAAAATATCAAAATGAGGGGAATAATCCTCTCCCCTGCCTGATGGTGTTGAAATTAGGAAATTTACTGGGACCCAACTCTTTGAGGGGTCTTCACCAAGAAAGCTCTGTCAATGTGTTATCTCCATCTGCTGGCTGATAGCAGCCGTGTTCTGGCTGATTAACCAGGGCCATGGATTTTTAGGCTGTTCAGTGTTTTTGAGATCTATAGGTCCCAGTCCCTGATATTAATTAAATCTTATGCCAGAGCATCAACATTTGCACAAGTCAATCTCACAGAGTATACATTAAGGCATTTTCCCTCTGCATTCTGGATACTGCACTCACCAATCTGATGAGCTCCTCTTTTATAAGTCGTGTGATTTCTGCCTTTGCTTTCTGTACAGCAAGTTCATTGGCACCTGAAGATAAAAATATGTATTATAATCTTAAACACTTTCTGTATATGAAGCCTACAGCATAAAAACTGGTGTCTACTTTCAGAAGCACAGTAAAATTTGCTGAATATCCTGAGTTATTTGGTGAAGAACACTGTATTACACAGAATTCCAAAGCTTGACTGCGCTCTCTTTTAAGGAAGATACTCCAGTCATAAATGATACTGTTCAGAAATATGTAGGATTTGAGGTTTCTTGAGAAAAACTCAACCATCATGATATTTGCCAAGTTTTTTGTTGTAGTAGTTGATGCAATTTCTTATACCTTTAACAGCCTAAACAGAATTCTATTTTCTTCCTTATTTCACACTGGCACAGACCTCTTTGTGCTAATTGTTCCTCCTCTCCTCCAAACTGATTTCATACATTAGCTGTTGTTCTGTGGCAGGTGAGGAGAAGCCTCTCTGTGATCCCCATGGATCATTTGGTAAGTATATAAAGACAAACAAGTGTTTTTCAGTAATTGCAAAGTAACTGCAGTGAGTCTGTAACTCAAGTGTTCAAACACTGACTACAGAAATTCCACGTCTAATTACAAAACTAGACTCACAGCTTTAATAGAAACATTTATAAAAAGAATACATACTTTCTATAGCCAAATAAATCTTTCGTTCTCCTTCCTTGGGTTCTTTGCCTGGAGGGAAGTAAGTTCCCCTGATTGTAATGGCAGCTTCAGAATATTCACTGATTCTCTGCAGTGCTTCTTTGGAGGTAACTTTCCATCTGGCAGTCTGCAAGGTGAAGGGTATGAGAGGATCAACAAGGAGAAAGGTACCACACAAAATGGCAATCCTTTAGTTCTGCCACCATGGGCAGAACCTCAAAGATAAATACAGGGAATTTGTACTTGATACTGTGAAATATAAATCCTCAAAATAATAGATGAGTTAGATCTGAGCAGCAATATTCTGAATGGCAGAAATACTCAGGTACTACAAAAAGGGCAAAGAGTTGTATCAGTCATGGCATTAAAGCCTTTGCAAAAAACACCAGACAGTGTCAGAGATTTGGGTATTAGAGAAGTGGGTAGATGATGAAGAGATTTTTATCTGATAACGAATACTTGTTTTTCAGATACTGTCTGGAATAAATCCAAAGCATTGCATTTATATAACCTGAGAAGTAATCACAATTAATGTAGCAATTTCCATTAGGTATGATCAGATTAGAGACATAGTATTTTACTTGTGTAAGTATGAAGAGAGGCTTTGTTGAATGATGGTCATTTATACTTTATTATAGCAAAATGGTTACTTGCCTGTGGGAAGTCATTGATCTCTAATTCTTCTTCATATCTCTTGAAGGATTCATTCTGTCCTCCATCCTGTTTCTCTTCCTCCTGCTTCTCTATGGGTACATAATTGAGCTTGGCATTGATTTTTTCAGCCAGTTGCTCTGCAATGGTCTTGGCAGACACAGTAGGAGCTTGAATAGTGCCTCCTCTCAGGATAGCATTTGTAGCCTGCTGCATCACATCCTGTAAAAGCACAGGTCCATACTGAGAACAAGGTAGCCAAAAAAAGTCCTATATAAACCAATAAGGGTTTCATTAAAGCTCTCTATGTAATGTAATTGTCTACATAACAAATACATTCTCCAGACTTCTGCTCTTCCTTCCTTCCTTCCTTCCTCTCAACAACTCCCTTCACACCTGCAAACAAAAGATCTCAGTGGTCTTTTGTATTTTCAGCTTAAAATATCTTTGGATATTCCAGAACAATTATGCTCTATGTAAACAAATTGTACATCACATGTACATCCCATGCTTCAGCAGAGAAAGATGTTCTGCAACTCTGCCAAAGCTGACACAACTAATTGTGTAATGTTATCAGTAATGAATTAACTCTTGCCAGGGCAGACAAAGCATTTATGGTTCTATAATAAGTCTTATGAACAAATCAGCTCACTTACAAATCCCATATAAGTGAGTTAGCCCAGCCTAAATTAGATAAACAATGCAGTGTGTTACTAGTGTGCAGAAACATTAAATCAAATGGCAACCACAGAACAAAGAACTGAACAACCTTTATTAAAAAAGAGTAGAATTGGTCTGTAAAGAGCCTGACCTTAAAGTGGAAGGGAACCATGACTTGTGCCTCTGCTCCAAGATTCTTCTGGGCATTGATTCTCAAAGCCAATCTTTTAGCAATTTCCAATTTTTCTGCATTTCCAGCTGATGGTGTAGGAGCATTTGATGTTCCTGGTGCTGCCATGTCTTTTACTCTTTTCTTTGAATTGAACATGCTTTCAATTTGTTCATCAATCTAAAGAAAAGAACAATTATTTGATCACTGCATTTACCACTATATAATCTTGTCATCATAAAGAAATACTAAGGGGCATTTAGTTTACATGTTCTTAAAGAAATTAATCTTGTATAAATGGTAGAAGCCTGCCTAAAACTACAGCTCAACAAAAGGATGATCTAATCAGGAAAAGGTCTGAACACAGTGTTTACCTGCAAGGTCCCAAAAAGGAATCTATCCAATATTAAGAAAGGAATTTAGTAAGATTTAAAATAGAAAATGCTACCATGAATGTCTTTAAAACACTTCAAATAAAAATATGTTTGCAACTGAGGATCATATTTCATTTATGCAAGATTAATATCCCAAATAATTTATGTGACATTTACATAACTACACACGTTAAGTGTAAAATACCAATAAGTCAAAAAGAGACACTGAAAATCTTCCCAGATCTTGATCTTCACAGCTGTATCTCTATATTTGAAGAATACATGCAGTCAGCAACAAAGGTCACAGAGTAATAGAAATCCATGCACTCTGCAATGTATTATGCAACCTACTGGGTTAGAAAATCAAATGTATTGTGAAAATCCATAAGCAACTTAAATCCTATTCCCAAGTGCTTACATCAACAGCTGTATCTTCATCATCTGAATCTTGCAAGCCAAGAGCTGCTTTTTGTAGCTTCTTTCTTTCATTAGCCAAAGCCTGTTCTGTTTCATCAAATTTAAAACCTTTGCCAGAGAATCCACTGCTTTTTTTAATCAACTTTCCCTCCTGAAAACAAAACCAGAAACATTATCATACTTAGAAGTTTCAAATGCTAGTTCTTATAGTCATAAAATAACTTTAAGATTATATAAATAATTTTGATATTCTTTAAAAAGCAAATCCACATTCATAAAGTGCTTCAAATTTAAAAGCTGCATTTCACAATGAAATGTAATTAAAAAAAACTATGTTAATTCAGCAGAGACAGTACCCTATTGGAGTTTTCTGTATGTATACATTTTAAATGCTTTTCAAATGCAGTAAATAAAAACCCTCCATTTTTTCTATCAGAAAAACTCCAAAGTCACTCTTCTCAGCATGAGTGAGATCCTCTGATGGTGAGAGCTCTAGAAATAATCATATAAGTTCTGTGAAAGGGATTCATTATCTTGTATGTGAATTTTGTTAAAAGCCAAAGTGCCTCTCATACCATAGGTATTTATTACATACCCAGTAACAATATTTAAATTCTCAAGAACAGTCCTTTAATGACATTCAAGATCCCAATCTAGAGGTCACTGACACACTGAGCCAAGCACACACGTGTTCCCAGAGAGGTGACCCATGCATGTACACTGGACACACATGCATGCACAGGCATTAAAGCTGAACCAAGCCCCCTACAGAAGAAAGAATTACTTACAGCCTTCTGTTGGTCTTTGAAGTCAGCCCAGAGCTTCTCCAAATCAGGAGGAATTGGATTCCCAGACAATTCCAAAGCCTTAATGATATCACCAGCATAACGTGCCTGATCCTCAGTAATGAATGTATATGCATACCCCTGGTCAAAATTAATTTAAGAGACAATTAGGAAAAGGGTCTAAAGATACCATCTCTAAATTTATTGAAGCACCTTTGCACAGATGCTGATTTCTAGTCAATGAAAGTAACCACAACAGTTGTGCAATAACTCTTTTTTAGTGGAAGTGTAGAATGAATAATGTGATTTCCCAGGAAGCTGATACAGACGTAATCATCCAAAGATAGCAAACACTGGCATCTCTCCTTCCAACCAGTGTTGTCATGGGTCAAAGTTTGAAAAATTAAAATCTTTTCAATTTAGTGGGGCACATTTCCCACAGTGCAAAACACCCAAACTTTCAGCCACAAATGGGATTTAAAAGAACACTCAGACATCAGAAGAAAACGTATCTTCCAAATTTCAAATTGCTGAAGTTCAGAACATACTAAAACCACTCTTCCCACCAACAATACAAACTACTCCCTCTGTAGCTATCCTTTGGAACAACTTCATCAAACAGTAGAGCAGGGAAAATGCCAGTACTAACCACACCTGCCAAGTGAGTGTATAAGTATATGAGTGTACATACTTTATTGCCAGCTCTCCCAGTGCGGCCGGCTCGGTGCACATAATCCTCATAGTGGTTGGGACAGCTGTAATTGACCACCAGCATCAGCTGCTTCACATCCAAGCCCCTTGCTGCTACAGACGTGGCCACCAGAAGTTTGCAGGTTCCATTCTTGAAGTCATTAATGATGCTGTCTCTGTCATACTGATCAATACCTGCAAGACAAATCAGTTAATTATAAAGCTCTGTTTAAGTGACAAGAATCTGTACACAAGTCAAAATACCCTCAAACTTCAAACAACCAAAACCACAAGCAAATAAAACTTCAACACTTTCACACTTTTGAAGGCAAAATACATTAGCCAAAATAACCTCTTATTTAGAATAACTTCTAATTTTTCAACTACCATAAGATGTTTTCCCCATACCAAGATCCTCAAAATCATTTAATATCATTTTCTCTTTTGTACTTCAGCTGAGACCTCATTGGGAGGCTTTGTCCATTCTCTAAAGGCAACGGAAATCTCAGAAGAACAAAAATA
>NW_005054308.1:3166828-3178954 GCF_000277835.1 Geospiza fortis | reverse complement strand
CTGCTGAACACTGATTTTGTACTTACTGATTTTATATAACACACTCCAAAAAATACTCTAAGCTTTAAGATACACTTAAAACACATGGACAGCATTGTAAAGAGATTTTTCTCCTCTTGCTACTTCCATTCTATTACTACTTGATAGAAAAAAAGTAAAGCAACAACTGCTGTTATTGTGGAATCTCAAATAAAAATATCATGTGATACTCCCCAATGGCAATAACGAGCAGTCAGCAATATTCCCTGGGAGGTGTTAACTCTAAGTAACAGTCCTCTGGCACAGACACAAGATTTGGCATCTGATGACATCTCACAGAGAACACTGAAGAGTAATTACACAAAACTATCATATCTATTTCAAATTAAGAGACAATTATCCTCCCCAATTACAAAGCAAAACGTGCTTATGAAGAAGGTATAAAATTGGTACTATACAGGACTTAAGTGATTTTTAACTACTGGATACCAACATTCTAGTTGGGAGTTGTTAATATAAGTCCTTAAATTTGCAGATTACCTCCATGGAGAGACAAGCAAGGATAAGAGGCCCTCATTAAATCTTTCAACAATCCATCAGCGTGTTCTTGCTTATCTACAAATATGATAACAGATCCTTTCTCCTGATAATGTCCCAGTAGCTCCAGCAACTTCAGAAATTTATTCTCCTCTTCTATGACAATCTGGAAAAAGACATACAAAAGAGTATAATTTGTATCTTGAGTCATTAAACAAATCCAGAGTGTATAAAAGTAAAAATCATGAACAGGAGATGAGTTTTTCAGGCTGTTCCCACAGCTAGTGGTAAAACAGCTGTTCAGCTTAGTGCTACAAACCAACTTGAACAGTCACACTGCATTTGTATATTAAGGTGTTGATTTATTCTAAGTTCATTTTTAATAAGGCCACTAAAGTTCTCAAAATAAAAGCTCTGTGGGTATATTGGTTTATATTCAACATTGCTGGGAACAATCCTTTGCAAGCAAAGGAGAAGATAAGCGAGGCAGATGTAGCATACTCACCACGTGCTGCTCCACATCAGAACAGACAACACTTCTGCCTCCAACCTGCACCTCTATGGGTTTGCTGAGGATCCTGCGAGCCAGGGCCTCCATAGCTCTGGGGAAAGTAGCAGAGAACATGACAGTCTGACGGTCAGGCCTGACGTTGTCTACAATGCGCATGACCTGTGGTGAGAGAACGTTCCCTGTTAACATCCAACTGCTGCAACTCCATTTCACACTCATACAAAGCTGTCATCTCTAAAGTCAGGTGGTATCTGCACCTCCCAGACCACAAAACATTCTTTACAGATTTCCTCTAGGCACCAAGCTGCTGGCACTGAAAGACGCCAAAACTTGCTGGATTCAGAAGGAAGTTGCATGGCAATATGGAATCTGGCAGCAGCTCAGCAAAAATCCTAGGAAATGCAGCAGAAACCCTACAGCTCAAGAGACAAATAAAAGGAATTTTCCTAGTTTTGGAGAACAGTACAGCCCATGACAACTGGAAGAGCCCTGGATGTCCAAAGCTCTCAGCAAGCCAGCAGCATTTCCAATGTTTTGTTCTTATCTCTTGCCAAGAGACATCAAAGTCTTTATAAACAGACTACAACTACTAACACAACACCTGTATCAAGGAATTACACAGGGATACCACAAGTACTCAAAATGAGTGTGTAAAACACTGTGTATTAGAGAAAAATCTAAGCTATATAGGAACTTATTGAAAGCAAAACAGAGAATCACAGAATGGTTTGGGTTGGAAGGGACTCAAAAGATCTTCCAGTTCCAAGCCCTTGCCATGGGCATGGATATCTTCCAGTAGATGTGAGGATAATGTGATGTTATAATAATGTGATCATAGATAGGAGAGTAATAGAAATATTAGAGTCAGCTTAAACTGCTGTCCATATGCAGCACATCCTTTTGAACACCCTCTGGCAGTGCAGCAATAACGTAGCATTGCAAAACCCTTGATGGGAAAAACAGTCTCTTTTGGCACCACCTCTCATGTCATGAATTACCTGAGGCTCAAACCCCATGTCAAACATTCTGTCAGCTTCATCAAGTACAACGTACGTGACTCTACGGAGGTTTGTCACCCGACCTGTGAAAGGAGAAGAAAAAACACATGGGAAACAAAATCAAATGGAAATATAGTTTCCCTTAGGAATATTTTTTTAAATGTTATATAGTCTCACTATCTTCTAACAAAGACATTAATTAATTTTTTAAAAAATTCACTGAATGTGAATTTTAATGTTCACACTTTAATCACACATACATTCTGGGAAATGTGTAAGTATGCACAAGGCCCTTTTAGTTTGTCAAACTCTTCTCTTGCATACCATCATAGGGCCAGAAGAACCTGTAAAATTCAGAAAACTGCCCTCGCCAAAACACATCATAAAACTAAGACTGAGCTGAAGCAAGGAGCCACATCAGCCAGTATCTGACAGCGGCACCTAGAAAAGAACATATTAGAGATTACAGCGCATGTGTGGAAGGCAAAGCCCAGTGCTAACTGCTGCAGCCTCAGAAAATTCCTTTATACACAATCTGTAATGCTTCCTTGGAATTAAGAATAACTATATGAGGATAACCATACTAGTTCTAGATCACTGCTAATAATAGGCATAAAACAGGGTAAGCAGTCTTTTAAAAATAACTATTATATAAAGATTAAAACCTACCCAGTAACACGACTGAATTTAAAAATCAAGAACCACCCCAAACTCTGGGACAGGTTGAAATAAAATAGGCAAGTTGTGTTTCTGTGAACATTTTGAAATTATCATGGACAGGATAACTAGCACCCTTCCCAAACAGTGAAGAGATTCCCCTTCATGAGAAGGATTTAACTCAAGGATTTTAGAATCATACTCTCAAACAATATAAACACATTCAGTTCCACACAACTGTGGAGTGACACTGCCAAATGCTCTCTGAATGGGAAAGATTCGTCACATTTTCTACAACTATCACTCAGACTTGTGCCTATCAAACTACAGAAGAATTTGGTCCTCTAAGCTTCAGCAAATTGTAGCTGAATCCTCAAATTATTTAAGACATTACGCGCTGCATTTTTTAAGATATAGAATTCAATATTAAGGAACAGAGCAAGTATTCCTTATATCTACGTATCTATTTAACATCTTAACACTTTCATCCCCAAATAATAACTTTGTAAAATTACTTGGGAACAGCATTAATGTACCTACCTTTGACGATATAAGTCTTGGAAGCCCAGTTCTATATGTCTTGAAGGTACTTTTTTCACAGAAGTTAAATAATGTCAACAGTTTAGTAGAGGTTTTGATGTGGAATAATTTAATAATAAAACTTTATCTAATAAGCATGCAATGGTTACACTAGGACAAAACCTCTTAAAGCTGCAGTGGCTCAGTTTAATCAATCTGAGTATCTGATATAAGGTCAGTTCTTTTACTTCTGAGCAGGTATTAAGGGAGGGCTTCTTTGTCTGTTTTTAAAGCCAACAGATAAAGGCAGAGTCAGGTGCTTTTGTAAAGCAGGGAACTGCTGAGCTACTCTAGTGTGGATCAAGGGGCAGACAAGCAATTGTTACATAACCTTTATCTAAATGACTCCAACTTAAAAAATTAGGAGCAGCACATTTCAAGTTTAGCAATGATAAACATTCTCAAAAACTCTTCAAGAATGTAGTATTTCCTGTCCTCCCCAAAAATGTCAAATCAATATATTCTTAGACCTATTATTAGTGCTATATACTCTCAATAGCTATATAGTGCAGCCTGAAGAGATATAAGAAAATTCCATAAGACCATTTATCAAAATACATGATCTTTTGAATCTGTTAGAATTACACAACAAATGTAAAAAAAAATCTCCAAAGGAAAAGGTTTTCTACTCACCATTGTTAGCTGCTAACATGTCAATCATACGTCCAGGTGTGCAAACAATAATTTCAGCACCTCTTTTGAGTTCAGCTATCTGATTTCAAAACACAGCAAACAACCTATTAGTTTTTGCTTAGTGATTTCTTTCAGATTTTTTAAACATATATCACCTTGCAAAAAAGAAAACCATCTACTCTGTAATACATCTGTTCTACTAACATGAATTATGTAAAGATTTTCATTAGCAATTTCTTCAAGTCTTTGGAGAACTTTGCTTCGAAAAAGAGTAACCTCTGACAGTCTGAGTTGCCACCACCTGGAGCAGTTTTAATGAGGAGATGTCTTCAATATGCTTAAGAGCCTGTAAGAAATGTCAGTGTTACATGAGGAACAAGTGATAGTAGATACACCACCTTCCACCACAGATGGTCACTCCTGTTGTTTCCATAAATGGGTGGGGTGGAGATCTGGAAGACCTTGAAATTAATCTCTAAATTACTTCAAGATCCAATAAAGCAAAGTTACTATTTTCTGGCTTTTGTTATCTTAAAGGGAACTCTCAGAAGAATACAGCTTCCTAATAACTTTCAAACTATTATATCCCACTAAAAATTCAATTTTAATTTAATGCTCAGTACATACATAAAGACAAACAGTCTGAAATTTTTAGGATCATACCTGAGACTTTCCAGGATCATTATTGTTTAAGGGTTAGTTACATGCAAAGCTTTTTGCACTACTACCATTCCCACAGAGAAAATCCATAATGAAGACTGCAAATGTACTGGATTAATGGAAAAGAAAAAGCAACTAACTTTGCTACAAAAGAAACACTGACTAATGAAGCCCAAGCACTCTTTGACAAGGCAGCCATGTGTTCTGCATACCTGTTCACTGATTCCTGTTCCTCCATAAACACAGACAACTCGAAGCCCAAGTGTCTTTGAGAATTTCTTGCACTCCTTGGTTATCTGCAAAGCCAACTCACGTGTAGGTGTCATAATGACAGCTGAAAAGCAAAACAGTTTCCTCATACACTGCAACATAAGAGCTGTTGTATTTTCCACAATAGAAATTAATCTTTTGTAATGATGTTTGCAGCAATTTACTTCGTATTTTTAAGAATGTAATTTCAAGGAAAAGATAAGTGAGACATTATGAGGAAGGCGTGGAAATCTGGTCCAAGTGTAAAAATCAAGGGAGGAAGGTCTCCCAGATACGTGGACATGGGAGTGCTACTGAAACAACATGAGATGGCACAGTAATCACAAAACAACATTAAAGAGCACAGTGATCTTTAACTAAAAAAAAAAAAAAACTACTTATCAATGGACATTAGTAAGCACTTCTCCCTACAACCAAAGAACTGAAATCCCATCTAGAGCGTATACTTGATGTTACATTTATTTAAATAGTAACTTTGAAAATAAAATTGGTTTACCTATGGGACCTTCTCCTTCTTCTAATGCTCTCTGATCCATAATGTGTCTGAACATAGGCAACAGAAATGCAATCGTTTTTCCACTTCCTGTTTTAGCAATGCCAATCAAATCCCGTCCGTTCATAATTGCTGGGATAGCCTGGGTTTGAATTGGAGTGGGCTTTTCATAGCCATGTCTTCAAGAAGGAAAAAAAAAATTTTAAGAATAAAATAGAATTTGACAGATGTGAATCATGAAGTTATGCTAAAATGTCCTTACATATTCGTATTTACATATATATATATATATCAGTGCCCTTCAAAAAATACAGATCAAAATGAGCAGCAAAAGCATGATACAAATGGCAGAGAACAATTAATAACAATAATTCAACACAGAGTGCTAAACATTCTGATGATTATAAATGTAACATTTACATGGACATGTGGCATTCATTATGGAGCAAAGTAAAAGGTCCTTCTCAAGGACATAGGACAGAACACAGTGAGCAAAATCAAGGATGATACAGTTCATAAAGTGCTTGCTTACTTTTTGAGGGCAGTGAGAATCTTCATGGAAATACCACATTGTACCCAGGTTTTTATTGGTTTGGGACAGCCTTTTCCCTTGACTGTAATTCCCTCCAGCTCCAGCCTGTACACATTGACCTCTGAAATAGAGTTTATCTTTTAACAGAGTCAAACTTGACACTTCTCTACTACCCTGATCAAAAAATTCTTGCTTTGTCCCTTAACATGAAATACTACGTTTATCACTACCAGAAAAACAGCTTTTTGCTTGTTACACATAAACACAGGAGTTAGATTGAAAGGACTCAGCTTAATTTTCCAACCAAAGCCTCATATATAATTATAGTAAGTTATCACAATAGAGATGCACCCAATTTAACATTTTTCTATAGCAAGTTGCTCCAAATGCTTTTTACATTGCAAAGCATTTGCTGTTCCAGAGCACACTGAAATCCACCTTTCTTTTCTTCAATAGTACCCAAGGTGTTCTGGTTGTATTTGTCTTTACCTTCTTGAGTCATTTTAGCTAGTTCTGGAACTTCAACATAGAAGTTTTTCCTGAAAGGTTCATATTCTATCTTTCCATGATCCACTGGTTCTAGCAGCTTTCTCTGCTTGGTCTGATAGCCAGTCAGGGCAGTCTGAAGGTCAACTTCCTCCTCTTCTGAGGAATACTGCAGAGATCACAATTTTTGTGTACATTAGGATTAATGAATTATGAAGGTGTTTGGCTTTTTTAATTTATAGCAAAACTATTCAGAAGCAACAGGTACTTCTTACTGTATTAGAGATGAAACTGAAGACCTGCTCTTAACTTCTGAGTCCCAATTGTTCTTTCCCCTAATGCTTTCATATTTCTCCCAAACCTTCACTCTCACTATGTTCTGTGTTACTTTCACAGCTTTACCAATGCCAGCTACCAGCCCCGTCATTCAGAACTAATCACTGCCACACCAAAGAAACAGTAAGAGGAAATGAAGAGAAAGCAGCTAGCCAGAGGATTGGTGTCACACTGCAGTCACAGCTCTGACTGATGTCCCCAGCTCAGCTTTGAAGGAGCACCACTAGCACTGGAACTGCAGCCACAGAGCACAGCCTGAAGTGGCTGAGCTCCAGGGCCTGCAGCGTGTTGAGTATGTGACTCAGACAAGGCTGACCCTCCACAGCCTCCTGAGCAGCAAAATGCCCACACCCTTCACAGCTCTTCAGGCCAAACACCACACACAACCACAGGAAGCAAGAATAGGCACTTTACCTGTTCACAAGAGAAATACAAAACAGTTCCATTACCTCCATTGCATCTTGGTCATTCTCCATGAGTTCCCCTTTCTTCTTTTCTGACTCAGCAGATGCCTTTTTGGTTGTCACCACAGTTACCACCTTGGTAACAGTTGGTCCAGTTTTCTATAAAAAACGTTTAAAAACATGAATGCGCTATTGTATAAAACAAAACCCATCCTGTAAAAAACATACAGAATATTTGTACTTCTGGATACATTATGCTGAGCAATTTATTTCCTACTTCCCTTAGTGAAATTTTATCAGAATAATGCTTGATAAACAGTTTCGTAAAAAACTAGGAAATGACAGTTAAAGCAAACATGGATTGAGTGCATATAATTTGTGCTTTTTTGCACTTTCCCCTATTTTTCCCAAGCCATTTTGCTATTAAAACATAAAGTCATCTCCATCTTTTAAAAGCAAGAAATCTTTAACAAATGATTTTACCTTTTCACTCCCACCTCCACCTTTCACACTTCTCATATTGAACTTCTTGACCTCTTCTTTTACTTCTTCCATATAAGCATCTAAAGGATCTAACTCCTCATCTTCAACCTCATTGCCTTCTTTTTCTCCTTCTGCAGTTTCCTCTTCATCATCTAAAAAAAGTGAAAAAAATCGGAATGAAAGACAGGGAAAGACAGAAATCCTTACATGTGTCAAATTATTGTCCACCCAAATAACTACAGCCCATTATATTACTATATAATTTTTCCTCATACAGATCTCTCCAGTTGGTTTATCAAAAATCTATCTTAAGCCATCTGACACCATGACCAGATTTAGGCTTTTTTATTTTACGATTTACATTCTGAAGAGTAATTAGATGCTTTAAAGATACTGAAATAAAAATATTACTAGGAACAGAAGTATTCTGTTATTTATAAAGAGTTTAAATACCATCATCATCTTCTAAACTCCATTTTTTCCCCTGTTTCATCTCTTCAATTTCTTTTTTTAGCTCTCCTATGTTTTCCATTGCCTTCTTGCGTTGTTCTTCCCTCCATTTCTCCACTCTTTCTTTTCGTTTTCTCATTTCTTCCTCTAGTTTATTCTGATCAAAATTCTATGACAAAAACCAACCAAAAAGTGAAAATTAATGGCCATTGGATTTATTTATGCTTCTTGAAACAAACGTAACCATTGAGTGAGCAAGCTGTAGAAGCTGTGGACATCCACAAACTTCCTGGTTTAAATTCTTTATCTTTTAAATTGACAAGTGTTAGAAGCCTCTACCTCAGTGGCCACAGCATTTGTGGTAGCATCTTTGTCTTTCTCTTCCTCTTTGTCATCTTTGTCCTTTTTCTTTTCTTTGGAAATGTCCACACCATCTGTCTTTTCTTTAGATCTTGATCTGAAAGGTGAGATCAAAGGTTTCTTAGAACATTACAGCTTTTCTCAGGGGGAGGATACACATATGATGGACAGAAACAGAACTATAACCATCCTCTTATATTTTCAAGCACTACAAAACACACTGCTTCCAAGACAATTTTTCCATGTCATGTTATCATTTACAGACTTCCCACTCATTTTACAGCAGAGCCTGACTATATGCTGTTTTCAGTTACATCTGAAAACAAAACCTTATCAAGATATAGTTAAAAGACAATGACCTGCAGCAAGCTTTCACACAATTCTAAAGCTAAGAACACAAGAATACCTGTTTTCTGTTTTCCTGTTCTTGCTTGGACTGGAGGATCGAGAGCGTCTCCCTCTACTCCTGCTCCGTGAGCGCCTCCTCTCTCGGCTCCGGGACCGTCTCCTCTCTCGGCTCCGTTCCCTTTCTCTACTCCTTGAACGTCTGACATGCAACAAAATTGTCTTTACTTAGGACATGCTCATAGCATAACTTTAGCCCTCCGTTGAGGAACAGGTTGTAAAAGGAACCCACCAACCATCAAGACCACTCTCAGGGTCTCTAGCTGGTCAGAGTGACTTCAAGATAAGTTAGAAAGTCTCTTTCCTCAGCTTGGCACATGAAGAAGGAGTCAGAGGTCTTCATTTCTAGGTCTCAAGGTTGTTTATTGTATCTTAGCTATAAAATTCTTTCTCCTGACCTGCTGAGGTCCACTCAGCAAGACAGTCAGAGGCACTCTGCCTCCCCTGGGGTGGTGTTATCTTTTTATACTAAAAACTACGTATATAATATTTACAATTACTTTCTAATACCTATCATGTTAGACAGTGAGATTCTACTCTAAACCAATCTAAAAGTGCCGCCATCACGGCAGAAGATGGAGGCCAAGAAGAAGAAGGAGAAAGGCTGGACACGCACAGATTCTTCCATCTTACGCCCTGAACCTCCATTCTAAAAACCTCAAAAAATCTATTTTTTACCTTGTGATAAATTCACTATCATTCTACTTAAACTTTTGTGGCTTGTAATTCTTCATATAAAGGTTGGTAATTGTTTTTTCTAAGGGCTAAATCAAAGGCACAGGTGTCTTGGGTTCTGTGCCAAGGTCTCTGAGCCCCCTGGGCAGGGTCTCAAGCCCTCCAGGGCAGCTAGAGGAATTTCCTGGGTTCCCACAGGCCACAAAGAACTTAGAAACTCCAGCACCAGCAAGCATTTAATAAGCAAAAAGCCTTAAGCATAGTGAAATCCATCGTGTAACTAACAGGAGTGGGAGAACACCAACGTTCAGCGGACAGGCACTTTCAGGTACTCTGACTGGAGCTGATGCCGTACCTTTGACGCTTCCTGTCCCTCGAGCGTGACCTTCTCTTGTCCCTGCTGCGCGACCTGTCCCGCCTGCGGTCCCGCTCGCGGCTCCTGGAGCGCCTGTCCTCGCGTTTCCTCTTGTCCGACGGGGAGCGGCTCCTGGAGCGGCTCCCGGAGCGGCCCCGGGACGCAGAGCGCTTCCGGTAATGCCTGCGTGGCACAGAGTGTGAGCACCACCACCATGTAAACCAAAAAAAATCACCTGAATTTCTCTGACTTTTTAAATGTCTAAACTGTTGCAATCCTCTTGCCAAACTGATTAATCACATACTCTATGTAGAATATACAAAACATGCATATACAGTCCTAGTGACGCTGAAATTAGAAGGATTATTTGGTCACTATTTTCTTTAAATTTTAGAGTACTATTATAAGCACACCATGAGAACACCAGAACATCAAGAACAATTTCCTTTTCCGAAATCCACGGATTTCCATTTTATATATAGAAAAAGCTGAAGGCTCTTTGAAGCTATCCCAAAATCTGTCAAGCAAACAAAACTGCTCTTTGTTGCTTTTTATACAATAAATATTTACCCATGTAAGGTAGGTGAACTATAGCTGTGCTCAATGGGAAAGCTGTCAGAGTGGAATTAAAGAAACATAAACCCCTGAGGAAGTGACACCGTGGTCAATGCCTTTACCATGCTGACATCAACAGAAATTCTTTAATTTCAAACATCACAACAGAAGCTGTCAGAAGTCAGCAAGGCTTGAGGGGTGTGATGGAGACAGGTGTCTCCTTCCCTCCCCTCATTAATGCTCCTATCCCAACCACACTGTGGGGCAGAGCAGGGGCAGGAATTTCCTAGGAAACTCTTCAACTGAGTGCAGAAGTCACAGAGGGACCTTGACTGTGACCATCTCCTCATCCCCCAGTCCCAGATTTTCAGACACCATGCCAGAATAATTCCTTTGTTCACCCTCCTGTGGCTCAGGACCCACAGACCCTTTCTCCTGACAAGCCCAGTAGTCATGCTTGAGAAGAAGGAAGGAGCAGAGAAGGCAAGACTTTTAAGTCCCCCACTCCCTGTTTCACTTCAATGGTAGTACTAAAATAGTTCAGCTCTAAAAACAGCAGTATAATTATATCTAGTCTATGTTATGTTGTACATTTAGGCAGCACATGCACTTGGAGTTAGTACAGTAGCACACACCCACATCCTGCCTATCAGCAGGATAACTGACTGCAAAGAACATTTGTCAGTATTGAGATTTTTAATTTCTTTTCCATCTCCATCACAAAATGCCATGGGATCTGCTTTATACTTCCTCTCTTTCTAACCTTTTCGTTTTAGAGAATTACTTTTGTTTTTAATTTTTTTTCCTCTATAGTGCGCAATAAAGCCAAAAAGATAATTTCAGATTGCAGAAGCCCCAGTGGGAGGAACATTTCCTCACATCAACCCCAGCACATGCAGCCCCTACCCATCTCCACCCACCATTCACTCTCACCCTCTTACCATTTCTTCACTTTTAAAACTTTAAACCCACTTTTAACATTATTTTTAGCCCAAACAGACGAACCCTGTCATTTTCAGCCGAGAAGCTACACTGTGACAAGCAACTGAGTCCTGCTGGCTGGAGTGCCAAAGCTCGGCTTTCAATACAGGAGGCTCTAAGGGTGCCCTGTACCACCCACTGCTGCCCCAGCTCATCTGGAACTAATTTAGATAGATCTGTGGGAGTGCCCAGCTCTGCACTAGATCACTAATTTGAGCTTAAGGTGGTTGTTAAAATTTCAAGTAATCTGTCTCCCTCGGTGGAGATGGACCTGGGAGCTGTTACAGTGTAATGCAACTGTATGTGGGGACTGTCGTATCAGCTTTAGTATAAAAATCTGATTAAACTACGAGACAGAGGCATATGCCTGAGAGCAGGAGCAAATTTAAACAGTGGAAGTGTTTTAAAGCCTGATAGGTGTGAGCAGCTCTGTATCCTCTGGAGCACAGCTTCGGCCCGAGACACAAGCAGCACCAGGGCACGTTACTACTGAGCTGGTTACAACCCCAATCGGGTCTTTACATCAGCTGGGAGAGGGTAAAATATACATAGTTCATAAACACAAAAGGCACAAGCAAAAGCATCTAAACCAAGCTAACCCCCCTACGTGGCTAATTACGACATTTCGGAACAAGCCCGAGAAGGCCGGAGGTGCTCCGGGAGCCCGGGCTCGGTGCCGGTGAGCCCCGGCAACTCGGACCCACCCAGCGTGGGGATCCTCGGCCCCGGCCGGAGGCTCGAGTGCCCGGCCCTGCCCTTAGGGCCGGCTCCAGGCCCGGGCCCTGCC
>NW_005054308.1:3160373-3166677 GCF_000277835.1 Geospiza fortis | reverse complement strand
GCGGGGCCGGGAACCGAGCCCGGCCCGGGCCGGCCGCACACAGCGCCGAGGAAGCGGGTAACAAACAGGCTTTTAATAGAAAACATCGGCAACAAACATGAAACAGAACTATGTACAACAACAGAGGTACGTTAAAAAGGAATAAAAGAAATTGGTTTCTTGGTCAAAGGTCGTTTCTTGATCGGCATTTCTTCATCGAGATTTCTTCGATTTCTTAGCATCCCTCCTGGTGCTCTGCCCATGCAAGGCTATTTACCTGATTAATGGTAAGCATTAAAAATTCATAGCTTTTTGCAGGTACTGGTATAGGGATTTTTTCCAATTTATTTGTACTACATTTGGGCATATAAATAGAGAATCAGCACAAGTAATTTTTGAGCAAACTCATTATTTACATATCTCAACCTTATCTTAAATTACTGTAATTTCAATTTTCTGAAATGACTATCTAATATAAATAAATTTAAATCTGCTGAATCAATATCTGTGCTAATAGACCTAAGTCAGAACTTTCTGCAACCCAGCCCTGTACATCTGTAATATAATACTCACCGTAACAGAACCAG
Source organism: Geospiza fortis (assembly GCF_000277835.1). Taxonomy (NCBI): domain Eukaryota; kingdom Metazoa; phylum Chordata; class Aves; order Passeriformes; family Thraupidae; genus Geospiza; species Geospiza fortis. The sequence goes on along the minus strand of NW_005054308.1, from coordinate 3,166,111 downwards.
TTAAAAAAAACCATGAAAATGGTCAAATCAAAACATAAAGCTCTTGTATTGAGGCCACAAACATCTATCTCATTTAAAAGTCAGAAATGCATCACTAAAATTACAGGAGGAAGCATTAAGAGAGAATAATCAGCTGAAAGCTGGGCCATTTAGAGAGGTACAGTTAAACACATCTGCTCCCTAAAAAAACCTCTGCAGGAAAATACCAAGTTAAATATGTGGTTACTATGCTAAAAATAGGCAACGGCCTATACTACCTGAAAGTCCAGATTTTAAATAGAAAACTACAAGCTGAAAACACTACCAAATTTAGCTTCAATAGAGATTTTCAGAGATTTATCAGTGTTTGACTATTTGGAATGACACTTCCTCCCACTGTGCAAAATTCCTAAGACAAAACAAAGGGGTTTTTTTTTGAAAACAAAACTGTTTCTCTTGTAAGTTTTATAAACACTAGAGCAAACATTTGATACTGCAGGTTGGGTGCCAATATGTAAAATTCTCATGAGATAACTGTTAATATAAAAAAAAAGTATCAAAACGGACAGGTGTGAGCTGCACTAGGATTAGGTTGCTGGAAACTCATGAACGATGTGATTAGTTCTCTTTCTTCTTACTTTTTGATTAATGACCTTTGTAAGCACCAGGACCTTCTTGCTGTTGGTTTTGCCTAGCTCTTTTTCACAACAATCATCAAATTAAATTAATCACAATCACAACAAGTAATGAATGGCAAGGCAAGGATAAGGACAACAAAGTGGCAAGTTTCACCAACATTCTCCAGAGGCAGCTACTTGGTTCAACATTCTGAACTCGAACACGTGAAGAGAATACAGGGATTTCTTTTCTTTAGAGCTTTCTTTAAAACATGGGAGCACCACAAAATGAGCAGGTCTTGTTAGCTATAGTCATACAGGATATACACATATATATGGTTCTGCTGAAGGGAATTCTCTTCCTGTTCTCACTGAAAAGAACAAAGGCAGCTTTGTAAATGTTTATGAAGGAGGCTGAGAAGGGCATCATCTAACTAAAACAAATAAATCATCCACTGTCACTTGCATCCTAACCTTCACATTTGTAATATGCAGACACAGTATTTAAATAAACTGAACCAACACAACTGGCAGTGAGGGACCCTGCTCTCCCTTTCCCAAAATTACTGGATTTAAGGCCCCTTTCAAGCATTCCAAAGCTAAGAATTTTAATGAAGGTTTAGACCTGCCTGCACAGTCAAATGTTAAAAGGAACACAGTCCAGAAAGCTTTAGTGTAGCTACTGTGTGGAATTCTACAGCCGTCATGGTGCTTCAGAGCCAAAAACCAAAGTAAGTTCATGGCAAAAGATAAAAGTAAAGAAATAGACACAAAGGTCTGTGAAAACATCTCCCATTTTGCTGTAGGTGTCCATGGAGCGACTGATCACTTCTGCAGGGATTCCAGAGAGGAGAAGAGCAGCAGTCAGTACTGTCGTTTTCACCTTCTTCTCACACTAGAAGGGAAAGAAAAACCAGTAGCAGTATTAGTTCTCCTAATCCAATTGTGCTTTATGTGTCACCAATGTTGTACCACTTTCACACGTTCCAAATCAGTTGGTAGGAGCAGCAGGTTTGAATGGATTCTGTCCAGACAGGCTCCAGAGTCACAGCCCTTATCCCAGACACAGAATCCTGCTGTGATGGATCTTCCAGTGAGAGGCTGGCTAACAGCAGATCAAATTCATCCTGATATTCTGCCTCCTTCACACTACTCCTCCCAGCAGGCTGAGATGTGAGGCTGGGTAGCTGCCCCTGCATGAGTGGGAACACTCCCAGAGAAGGGAAATCTAGGTGTAAGGAGCCAAGCCTGGCTTCTCCACTGTCAGAACTGGATTAATCTCATCACACTATTCAGCAAAAATCCAGAATCCCAGAATGGTTTGAGTTGGATGGGACCTTAATGCTCATTTCCTTCCAACCTCTGCTATGGGCAGAAACTCCTTCCACTAGACCAGGTTGCTCAAAACCCCATAAATACCGTTAGGTTTTCTAACAGTAAAATTATTTAGAGTTGAAAACCAACTGTTTCTGTTTTAGAACAACTTAATTTGGCAGTTTTATCCTCTGAACTCAGAAATGCTCCAAAACCTTCTGAAAGCTGTTCCATCCTTAAGATGAGGAATCCCAACAATGCAAGTCTGACAGGCAGGAAAAGGTGACAGTGACTGAAAATTCTAGTAACTTGATGATACTTGCTGGATATTTTAATTTAATCCAATCTAAATTAGGCTTTCAAGAATATTTCTGTGTTTCATGGGAGAAAAATGTAGGTTAACGAAGGGATTGACCTCACCCACCCACATCTAACTGCAGTAAAAGCAAGCTGTGGAAAGGAGCCACCTCTTGAATTCTGAAACTGAAGAGTGGATTTTAAGTACACCAGAAACAAGATCAAGATGATGTAGCAGATAAGCTGGTGCAAATCTAAGGCTAATCTTACTGTTTTGTGTTGTGACACATCAGCTTAGAATGACTATTATGATATACTTAACTACAAAACAACTGCTGATATCTTCTGATTTTCTACAAGTAATCTATTATTCCTTTTAAAATGCAAATTTTCCCTTTTAACTATGGATTGAACATCATTCAATCCCACTCTGCCCCACAGACCTGACAAAATCATCAACCTAACAAATGCTTCAGGAACAATTACCAGTTGTAAATATATAAAGCAAGTAGTATAGCAAATCTTGCTAATAAGCAGCAAGTTTCACACACAGATAAATGTCTCATTTCAAGCTGCCATTCAAATCAAAACCAGCAGTGGAATGCAGAGCCCTTAAAACTCAACATTCTGCCTCATTTTTTTAGCAAACACTCTCCCAGATTTCATGCAGATATTATATGCAGAACAGCTGCTCAGCAAAGCAAATAATAACCAGGGAAGAGCATGGTCTAGAAGAAAAGCAAGTTTCCTGAAGACATGAAAGAACTACCTGGATTTCCTGGTCAAACACTTTTAATTAGGCTACAGCTACACAAGCTGCTAGTCCATGTTTTCACTGCAACTTTAAAAAAGATCCTGGACTAAATCTGGAAAGATTAAAAACTAGTATAAACTATCAGCATTTAACTCTACAGTTTAAAACAAGGGAAGAATACTTCACATGCATTGCTCCTAAAACAATACAATCTAAACACAAGTTTAAATTGAAAACACTTCAAATTAATCTAATTCTGGAAAAAAATTACCTTTGGAAAGTACTTGGACAGCCCCATGTAAGCAAGTTGTAGAGTAAGAAATGGTGCAAATATCGACTGAAGGAACAGAAAAGAATATATAAAAATTAACTTGGTCAGAATAGCTAAGAAACACAAAGATTTAATGCTTCCAAAGCATAGAAAAAAATTAGTAGGTAAAAATTAATTTGTGGAACAGAGCAACATTGTTCTTGAACACTACAAATCTAAGTGGACAAGTTACATGCCAAAAATAAGGTTCTGCCCTCTATTCTTTGAGCCTAAAGAATTGAAATGGCAGAAGAGAACAACAGGGTGTAAAACTGAGCCCAATGTGTAAAACTGAGCCCAGGGATGCAGGAGCTGGACGGCTGTACCTGCATCACACCTCTGTGCTGTTGCTCTGGCTGGCACTGGGAATACTGAGGAACTGCCTTTCCCAGGCTAAAAATGAGTAGGATCTACTTATCTTGGCACAACTATTATTCTTACAATCACAGAATTATTTGGGTTGAAAGTGACCTGAAAACACATCTCATTCCAATCCCATGGGCAGGGATATTTTCCACAAGATCAGGTTGTTTCAAGCTCCATCCAGCCTGGCCTTGGACACTTCCAGAGATGAGAACTCCATTCTTACTCTATTATTCTTTTGTAGACCCTGAACTAGAGGAGCAGCTGACTCATATGCTCACCAAGATGGGAATAAACTTGCAGGGGATTTAAGCTGCAACAACTATTCCAGTGCATCTGCTCCTGCACCACAGCAGACCAAATGTGCTGCTCTCAGTGGTTACATAGTGGCTATGCTGGTAGCAGATTAATCTCATAGAATTCAGTGATTTTTTTTTAGGTTTTATACAATTTTTGGAAATGTAAAGAGTGCTTGAAATTCCCAACTTGGTCATTACCAATCAGGCCCAGATATTTCCCAAGAATGTGTAGCAAGCAGCACACCCCAGCAGGACGGTGTCCCTGAACTCACCAGGTACTTGCACACAAAAGCCCTGACTGCGACGGCGAGCAGAGCACACCCCACCAATCTGAAAATGCGGAAAGAGTCAAACTCCTCCGCCGCGCTCCCGTTCTCCTGGCTCGGCTTCTCGCTCATCAGCTGGTTCCTCAGCTTCAGAGCCTCATCAAACCTGGACAGGTACTGCTCCAAGCCGTGTCTGGGTGGCCGTGCTGCAGCCTCGGAGGGCAGCTCTCCCCTGTGACGCTGCCGGAGCTCGCCTGTCCCCTCGGTGACCAGCTCTGGGGCTTTAGCAAACAAGTCCTTGTCCCCTCTGAGCTCTGCCATGCTGCCTGCGTGGTCGGTCGAGCCTGTCACATTGCACATGGAATCACCAAGCACAACCCGCTTGGAAACTGAAGGAATGGGAAGGGAGTTTGATTTATCTTGCTCGTGCTGAAGCTTTAATTCTGTGTGACTTTCATCATCTAAGGAAGAAAAATAAAAACAGAGTTATGCATGCTGTGTACATAAACAACACTTCAGCTGTACTGGGTGAGGATCCTGGGTCTCTGCTTCCCAAGAGAAAAGACAGACTCACAATTAAAGAGGGCACTCTTCATAGAGCAGACACAAGATATAAAAGCTGTGCAATGCAGGTCAGAAGTTGAAGCAATGAAGATGTTAAAACACTGAACTTCCTTAAGCAATAGCACTGCACACACAAGCAGAAAGATCCAAATACATGGACTGACGTTAAAAAAAAAGACAAAGATTTGCAGAAAGTGAATCAACCAGAAGAGCACTAACACCTGACAAATAAGCAAACAGAAGGACTTTAAGCACTTTAGCTGCCTGTCTACTGTCAGAGGCAGAGCAGTGTTCAGCTGCTCTGTATCGAGACTGAAGACTCATCTTACCGAGACAGAAGCAAGGGCAGAGAACAAAAGGCAAATCAAGAACGGTCTGGACCTAGCACAGAGCAAGAACTAACACTTCAGGAGTACTTTTCAGTGTCACACCGATTCACTCATGGGCATCCTTTTAAACCAAACTCTGAGAACTCCTTCCCGACAAGACAGCCCATTTGAAGAATGCAGAGAGATATAACTGAGCTACCTAAGATATGGTTCTGCAAGAAAATTCTGCATAACAACCACAAACATCCATGTCGCTATCCAAATGTGAGATAACTTTGCTATAAAAAGCCAGCTATGAAACCCAGCAGCTACTAACTAAAAACATGGGGGAAGCTCATCGTTTCTTCAACTAAAAAAAAACCTACTTGCAGTGAAACGACAGCCTGTATGCCCGCTATCTAGGGCTCGAGTCCCGACGTTTCTGAGGGCACAGGGATTTTATGGGCGGGTCCCTGGCGGAGCAGGGCAGGTCATGCTGCTTGAGGCATCCCTACGAGGGACCGGGGAGCCAGCCGGCCCTGGCCCTGCGGGCAACCAGCCGCCCCTGCTCACCGGGAACTGCGGGCAGCGGTCATGGCCGGAGAGGCCGAGGCGTCACCGCAGCCCCGGAGCCCTCACACAGCCCCGCCGCCCCCCCCCCGGGGCC
>NW_005054308.1:3136450-3160090 GCF_000277835.1 Geospiza fortis | reverse complement strand
GCGCTGAGGCGACGCGGGTGGCGGGGACACCCGAGGCAGGGCGGGGCTGACCCGCTGCACACTCGGGACAGCCTCCGCCCCTGGCACTGCGGGACTGACGGGCACACCGAGAAAACACCAACAGACCACACCGCTCCAGGACGCCAGAGCCACTGGCATTATCGAACAGGGAGCGAATTGACTGCTTCCCAGTAAGATCCGGTTGGCACAATTCATGTCTATGTGCACCAAAAGTACGGTACACCGCTCCTGGTGTGCCAGGTGGTGCAACTGCCACGTTACTCTTCCCTCACCTGACCAGCCCCAGAACACCATCAGCACCAGCGCCTTGCACGGCCCTGGCACCGCAGAGCTGCAGTCCCTGCCCGGGGGCACTGCCCGGAACGGGACCCACCGGAGAGCCCGGGGGCACTGCCCGGAACGGGGCTCACCGGAGAGCGCGCGGGCACTGCCGGGAACGGGACTCACCTGAGGGCCCGGGGGCACCGGGGGCACTGCCCGGAACGGGACTCACCGGAGAGCCCGCAATCCCAAAGCCCCGTGCCAGGACAGGTGCCCGCTGATCCCCCAGCCACTACAGCAGTGGGGGACTTCAGCAGCAGGAGGGCAGTGTTAGGTGCATTGGGGAAAAAAAACAGAGTTGACAAATCCAATTAATATTTCTACAGTATTGAATGAGAGAATCCTGTATTTAAAACCAGTTAAATACAGAAGTCAGAGTACCAAGCTCATGCATTAACTCATCTATAATGGGCCAGAGGCAGCAGTGACAACATCTAAAAAAAATTTGCAAGGATTAAGATGGAATGGCTTTTACAAAAAAGCCGCTGAAATAATGGGATGTTAAATGAAGATACAGGATTACCTAAAATAAAATTGATCACCATCCTGGAATGCTGCTGAAGGCTAAATTCCAACCATCACTGTCAGCTAGCTCCTGTGACCAACATGGTATTTATCTCAATTAAATACATTGTTCTACTTTTATTTATAAGAAAAGAGTGATGGACTGGCATGAGTTCTTTCAATTAATTTTATTGAGTAGCCAAATCTGATAAATTAGCACAGATAAAATAAGCATTTGCATGTGTTATAAATGACTTTTTACAGGAATAAAACAGTGAAAATTACAAACTGTAAAAAGGAGGACAAGTAAATCCTGTCTCAAATTCAGAAGGGGGAAGATTTATAACTTCATACTGAAGATCAAATCTTTGAGTTCAGAGAACAAAGATTTAATATTACAATATTATACACTACTTTACAAAATTAAATTTACTATAAGGATTACATCCATAATAGTAAACAGAACCTTAAAATCACATTTAATGGTCCCTTAACAGCCATTCTGCATCTTCGATTAAATTGTTAAGAAATTAATTCTAAATAAAACTGAATCATTCTAGTTATTGCAACATAGCCTATGTGGACTTAGACTCAAATATATTAATTTAAAAACAATAATGAAAGCAAAGTAAAATGGATGGTAACAATGTTGGCTGAAGACTAATATGTCAAAATAAGAAACAGTTTTAAAAAAAGTGTTTGACTACAAGAGAGACACATCTTTACCACACATTTACAGTGGTGGAGTTGTGGTGCTGACATCTAAGTACCAGAACCACTCTTGCCTACTTTTGCAGTCCATCTTCAGTGTCCTCATTTTTCAATTGTATGTAACAAAGCAATCACAGGTAGTGTGTGTGTTCATGTTCCCTGTACTGCCACTACAGCAGTACCAGTGAACCAGCAGGCTTTCCCTACTGCAAGGGAATAAATGAACGAAGTTCAATAGAGAATTTCCTCCAAAGTGAAGAGAACTCCCAGAGGAGTTCTGACTCATTTATCATGTTTTGCTCTGTAAAACTTAGGGACTCAACTTCAAACTTGTTAACTGCCACAAGGACTGACATCTTCAGCCATAGGTCTGGTGGACATAAAGCAACGAGGCCATCTCCAGTATTTATGGTTCTTAAAAAAAGGGATATAGTAGCAAAATACAGTCATAGTAAGAAATAGACTTTGGGTGGGCTGTTTGATGCAAGGATGGTTTTCAATTCAACATCTGAGTGATAACATACCCAAAACACAAGGTTTGGGGCAGAACCTATGCAAGTGCAGAGGTTCCATTTATGATTTAAATGAAGAGACCCCTTTCCCCCTCCCTGGGGAAAAAAAAATAAAAATCAGACTGTCAAAACTTAAAAGACACCTCTTCACTATGACTAGAAACTGTGCAATTCTCTGAAAAGCAGTTCAAGTAAATATATTCCTGTTTGCTACAGAGGCAGCAGACAGAGAAGTTTAAATTGGTTCTACAATAATCTTTCCATGCTGTTTTAGGCATTGTTCTGAACTTTAGCTTCTTGTGCTCAAGAACAATCTCCCCCAAAGAACTCGTCCCCTGAAGTGAGGAAAATCCTGACAATCACAAGCAGCTACAGCCTGAAATGGGAGCAAATGTTTACCCAAATGTTGACCCTACTGACATCTGTATGTCCAAACATCCTAAGCACAGTACATTTGACCACTCACAAGTGTTTTACCTGCCCCAGAAAGTAGGTTTTGAAAGACCTTTAAGTTTACCACTATTAAATAAAAAAGCAAACCAAGATTTTTCCATATGCAACATTTCCATGGGCATTGGAATACAGTAACTTAAATACTTTTTACATTGGTAGCTATCAATGATAGCTTAATCTTAAACAGAAGAATTATCAATACACCTCTATAAAATTATTTAAATATTTTTTGTATATAAGTTTGTACTTCAAGTCCAATATCAGTTTCGATCTGTAGCTCTGGCAGGATCTCAGAGTATATTTAAAGTTTTTATTTGGTGCACACTGGCCTTGGACCTGGGCTCATTACACAGCTGCAGCATAAAACCCTTTTTTTGAAAACTTCAGACATGTCTGCAACCATATACAAATCTTGAAATTCAATATAATAATTTTGTTTTTGGAAAAATAATTTCCAATTTTAATGTCAGAATATTCAGTGTTGCAGACCAACATTTGGTCTGAAATGCTGCCAACAAACTTGCTTCAGAAACACACCAGATCCGAGGGGCCCAACATTCACTTAAAGTAAACAAGAGCCAAAAGTCTACTGAACGTAAACCAAACAAAATCTGAGATAATCTTCCTTGCTCTTCCCTTCCCACACCATTCATAAATAGAAATTAACACTATTCCTTTTACTGAAGAAAAGCAGAGTTTACAATCTACCTAAGTCTACTTTTGCTGCCAACTCAGCCAATGACTTTTTAAAATGTCTCATGTAGGGCCCACTCTTCCCCACCATTTTTAAAATTAGAATACTGACTTATTAAAAGCTTCAACAAATTCAGCCACCTTATCCAGGTTAAGCTTACCTTTAGTCCTATTAGCCATAATCCAATCCAAGCACTGGATTCTACACTTCACAAGCATTTGTTCATTTCACAATGAACACTTCTTTCATTGCTACTTTAAGCATTAAGTTGAACATTGAGATGCTCTGTCTGTAATCACTGGATGCACTTAGAAAGAATTTCCCTGCAAATCATGATCAGTATTGTGAGGTTTTATATCTAGCAGCAACAAAATAAAAAAAGAAGAAAAACAAAAACAAAACAAAAAAAAAGTTACAGAAATATACATTTTGAACAACAAAGAACTCTTTATTTTACAAAATGTATTTCACCTTTTCAGTATTGCCTTTGTAAATGTACTTCATGCTGCAACTACTTACAGTAAAAACACGATTTGCAGCAAATTAAAGGTGCTCAACCAGTTCCAACAGTTTGATTTTTTTTAAGGTACAATATTATGTAGTTGCACATTTGATTCTCAGATGTGGTCCTTTATTTGCTTTAGTTCGTTGAAATCACAGTGAGAACTTCTCATCAACTGCCTCAGGCCACAGATTTAATGAAGATATTACAAGCACAATCATTCTTTACTGCAAAATCTTTCCTTAAAGAAGTAAGCCAAAGGCTAGTGTTTCATTTATTCACTTGCTGCTGTATATGAAGGAGGAATTCATAGTATGATAAGGCTGATTCTGTTCTGTCTTCAATCATATTTTGCAGAAAACTTGATTTCAATGGACTCTCATCCCTTAAAAACAAAAATATAAGTGTTTGAGTGGAATTAACATTTGCCATGGGTTACCATGCATTAATAAAGTTACAGGTCAAGTGGCAAGACATTTCAAAAGCTTAAGGACATATGAAAAGAGGATCTCAAATAGCCTTTAGTAGTGATTAATCCTAATAAGTGCTCTTACCAGCATTTACATCATTTATCTGACATTACCTAAAGATTCTTCTGTGACATTTAGTCTTTTTTAGTCTTTTGAAATTCTAATTGGAGACAACTCATAAGTCATATCTGTAGTCAAATCTGTCAGGCACAGCACACACTACTGTTAAGAATTCCATTAAGGAAGTTCAGTATATGATATCCAAGTATGTATTGTTAGCAGGCTGCTGAAGAAGCAAAAAAGACTCTTAAAAACCACTTACTTTATTATATATAGTATAGGAAAGAAAGGTCTCTGTTCTCTCAGCCAAGAAATGAAAGTTCGTGTTCTGATGGATTCTGCCGTTTCAAGTTCTGGGAGATGTGTCTAAAAGCCAAAGGGTTTCATTAATAAAATTTTTCAGAAAAACATTAAAAGGAACACTTCAACTAGCCCAACTCATTAGGTATAAAGAAAACTCAGACAGATATGTTTTGTGATGTATAGTTTCAGTCTTGTCTTCTTTGAAATAGTCAAGAGCACTGAATTCCTATGAGCAATTAGCTGTCAGAATGGTGATGAGTGAGCTGTGATTGATTCCTGTTTTGTTGCAGAAACTAAAGGATTTCCCGCTAACCCACTGTGCTCACTGTTTTCAAGCATTCTTAGTCTGCTCCCACAGGTCTTAGAAACTCAATCACTGTCACCCTCTTCCTACTGTGTCCTCATGAGAAGAAACTCCAAGAGGTAACAGCAATTATTTCTTTCCTTGGATGTGGATCTGTACCACTAGAGGGCTAATAGCTGAGTAGTGTATTTTAATTCTCATGCAAATGATATTCTGGCAGCACTGTATGTAAGACTGATGTGCAAGAGCAAGCACATACCATATTCTGTGGTATTGAGCCATAATTTGGAACTCCAAGGACTTGGCTGATAAAACCCTGCCCACAGTTCTTCCCAATCCACAGAAACATCACCTGAAAGACACCAACAATAACAACATTAATCCAACCCAAATCACACCTCAGCAGTCCCATGCATATTTTGAGTTCTCAGAAAGAACACACCAAGTAAACTTGGATACTTTTTTAAATCCCCCCACCACACAACTTACAGAGCCAGCATCCATAAGATAAGCACCATCCCTACTCAACTTCTCCACGGACAGCTGGAGAAGGGGTGGCTGAGGTATAGTTCTGTCATTTATGTTAAGAGCTCCCTAAAAGAAGGATGAAAAACAGTGGTTCAAATCTTGACGCAAAAAACCAGAACAGAACACTAAATAAGACGAGGATCTATTACACTGAATACTAGAGCTGGACCATTTTTCTCAGTTTAGCTCAAGCCATACTTAAAGTGATAATTTACTTTATTATTACTAATAAATCTTAGTGTTTTATTTAGAGAGGGTGAATGTCATCAAATGTATCTTATTTAATTAGTTCTGAAACTGGTATATCTGATTTGTTATGTACCAAAGACATGATTTCTAAAATTGTTCAGGGTTTTACATAAACATTCCCTGTTCTCAAAACTGCTTGATATTTTAAAATAAAGGAAGCTACAAAGGGACAAAAACGACATTATGATGTCTTTATGTACATGTGATTTTATAGCACAAGATAATGACACAAGGCAAAGATGAAATAAGATAGGAAAAAACTCTCCCCATCCATCCATAGCAAGCACAGCTTCTCTCCAGAATTCATCAATCCAGTTCCAAATAACACATACATAAATGCAACAAGTGGGAGAATATGAAACATAACATTTTAGCTGTGCAGTTCTAATATTAATATGGAAAACCTGGGAGATTTTGAACACATTTACTTTCACATCACACAGATCTTTGGGACCAAACAGATTATGTAGCCAGGCCAAGACTCACCTCATCTGTGAGAGTATCAACTCTGTACAGACTGGGATGTGTCATGAGCATGAGGTAAACAAGGGGCTGGTTCTTCACCTGACACATGGTAAAGATGCGTTCATCCAAACGTGTGTTTGTCCCAGTTTGAAATGCTTTCTGCAAACAATCAGGCCTTTAGTTTAACCATTAAAGCAAAGCAAGGTAAGTTGCAGCATAAAACACATCGCCTACTGTTTATTTCTAACTTTAAAATTAAAGAACAGCCAGCCAACTCCCTCTCTGCTGCACCCAGCTCTCTTCTAATCCACACTGATCTGCTGTGTGGATCTACATTTCCAGAGACATACAAAATTGAGATTCCTGAGAAAAACTATCAGTACCCTGACACATTCTCTTCACTACTCAGTGTCTTTATTATTTTGCCGTTCCATTGCTTAAAACATTTATACTTTTGGTTTTACGCACACTTCTAAATTCCTGCTTTTGAATTAAATCATTCTCCATCAAAGAACTGCCCTTTTACTTCAGGCTGACCTGCCAAACAATCATGCTCTTGCCTGGCTTCCTTTCCCCTCTTACCTGTTTTAAGAGTGCCAGTATGTAAAGAGGGAAGAGGCGCAGTGAGAAGGGAGCTGTGAGCCCAGGCTGCTGGATGCTCAGCACGGAGGAGCGATAAGCAGCCAAGGAATCGATCACGGCATTGACCAAGGCATCGCGCGCATCGCTCAGCGTGGCGGAGACGGAGCGGTCCACAGCTGGAAACAGGGCAAGGCTCAAATCAGAGGGCTGCTCCCTTGGCAGGGATGGAGCCACATACACTAACTCTTCTCACTTTATCATATATGCCAATGCAGCTTAAGCTTTTACTACATTCTAGGGGAAGTGCTTCAGAAAAAAGCTGAGGGGCCACAATGATTCACCAGATTGAGCCTAAGCTCAGGCGATTAAACACAGCTCTACTGATCCTTCACCTAAGCCAAGCATTAAAACCTAAACTCTCTTAGGATGAGGGAGAATCTTTTCTTCTAATCCAGAGGATTATTGCTCAGACCTTTAAGGATACAATCCACACATATCCAAACAAGCTCTTAGCACACTCACCCATATTGGCTAAGAGTCCTGTGATGGCCTGCACATCTGCCCCTAGGTACACTTCACTCAGGGTTGTGACAACAGGTAAGCACATAGTGTGCACACGAATTCGCCTTTCACCTGCAAGGAAAGACAACTGTAAGCTCCACACTTGTTTTATGAAGTAACTTTACAAACGCCACTGTTGGCTCAATCTAACCTTACCTTTGCTGGAGGTGTACAGGAGAGCTGACTGAAAAGAAACCACTTGCATATCAGTAAGACTCTCCTCCACTGACATCTGCACAGCATATCCTGCATCTGGGTTTACGTTGGGCAATGACAACAAGTCTGTAGATCGTACAAAGAAGTTCCCATGGAAAGTATGAATGGAAAGACCTACAAGATAATAATGTATCAGTTGGGGTTTTATAGCTGTGAAGTACAGGCACCACATACAGATCTCCACACCAATGACTGTACTGGAATACTCCCTCTCAATGAAATATATTTTCTTCAGAAAAGGTAAATCCTGCCAACTGACAACTCATCCAAAGAATCCACAAAGCCTAGCAGAAAGTGGGAATTAGCAAGGCAAACCAATGCAGCGTAGTAGAAAGTATCTAGATGATAAAATCAGTTCCTTGTTGAAATAATTCAGGAAAATTTCCAGTTTTGACCATTATAAACTGGAACTTGGATGCCAGAAAACACGCTGCAAATACAGTCTTAAAAAAATTGTCTTATCCCTGGTACTGAATTTTACTTTTCTAACCTTTGTCTTTTAATCATTTGAGGTTACAAAATAGCTAGAATACCAATGAAAACATTCCCAAAGACCAGCAAAAACCCACTTCCCTCTCCTCCACCCCACAAAAATCGAACAAAGTGAATTCAGACCTTTGGTGCATCTTATCCTCATGACAGCCTCAAACCCAATTTTCCTAGTTAAATATCGCTTCAGTTCCTTTTGCAACTTCTCCACCTGGACGGGGTTGTGCTTATGATGGTAAGATTGGTAGTAGTAGACACTACCTGCAGAATACCTTGATATACAACCTGAAACAAAACCAGTATACATTGGAGAGTGCAAACAGCTGCTGCTGCAGTCTTAAAAGTATTAAATTGTTCACACCCGCAAATCACTCAAACACACAGTTACAGACCTGCCTACAGAGACAGATGTAGCTACAACTGCATATTCTAGTATGAGATAAATTTCAGGTGTGAAATAATTTTCCATTGACCTGAAATTGCTGTCACTTGAAAGTTTGGTTAAATAGAAATAAATAATTAAAATGCTAATAAAAGTTGCTCTAAAGGCAATGACACTGATGGTTAAAAAGGCATAAAAAAGGAAGAAACTATTTCCACTACTTGTATCAGTAGCACAAGGACCCTGACTCAGGGAGGACATGAAAATAAGTAGGTTAAATCAGGACTTAAAGATTACAGTCACTGCTCAGCAAGGACAAATTTGTATCTTGACACACTAGATTAATTCAAATCAGGTACATCTACTAAATATTAATGTAAAATTCCATGCATTTGCCCAAAACACAAGAGTTACATGCCCCAAAAGAGCTTTATATGACTTACCTAGAGAAGCCAAATCAGAATATTGCCCACTAAGAAGAAATAAATCCACTGCAACCTGTTGTCCTGAACAGTCCAAGGCCAACTTCTTGTAAAAATCAGTTGATGGTGTCAGATGTATATCCTGTTAACACAGTGGAGTATTACAAAACACAAAGGAAATTCAAATTGATTCATACATTTATTGCCTGCTTTCAGGGACACAATCAATTCTCCATCATTGATTAAAAATATTTTATTTCAAAAAATCAAGTAATTAATTTGTGTTTATATTGCTTGGTTTTTCTTTTGTTTTTTTCTGCTCCTTTAAAAGGAGCAAGACAAGCACAAAATTAACCCAGAAGAGGAAATCCCAGAACCAAACAACCTACAGAACAGAGTTGTTAATACTCCCAACCTTTTTGCTTTCCTAACCTTTGCTGTTGCTCTTTGGTTTGGCTCCTCTCGTGACTTCAGTGCTCCCATTCCCAGAGATGGGAGCTGTGTCTGGAAGACAGTGATTCTACCTCCAGTGGGGGACATCAGCTTAAAGGCAGCCTGTAATGCAGGCCCCAGAGCACTCTGAGTTTCCAGGGACTTGGTAAACATCTGTGGCAATGTCTTCAGCAGATCTTGAATTAGCTGCAAGTGAGAAAACAGTATTAGGCCTACAAGTCTTCAAGGATTTCTATTTTATAGCCAAATATTGGCTGTTGGGTCTATACATATATATATATGTATGTATATATATACTTGTTCAAATACTTGAACACAACCAAGTATTAACACTTCTAATATTAAAGTAGTAAAAAGAAAGTCCTAGAAAAACTGAAGGACTGTCTTGTTTCAGGTTGGCAAGAACTTACAGTGACATAGATAAAGGACCTCTTTTTTTTGCCTCAAACCTGGCATTTGAACAGCTGGTGTTAATGAGCATTAATTAATCAAAAAATTACCAAACATATCCCCAATTATGTAAATGTCACTAGTTATGTAAGAAAGTCCTTGCTTCTTACCTCTTTATTTTCATTCAAATTTACTAATAAGTTTTCTGGCATTGGTATAAATACATCTGAAAGGGGAAAAAAAGAGTTATCTTTTAAAAACACATCAAGCTTTCCCTGACTTTATTTGCCAACCATCATATTTATTGGAAAAAAATACACAGTATCAGTGTATTAACCCATGTAAACATAATGATGTGGATTTGTTTTCTCATAAGCATTCCTGTGGCTAGAATCCCATGTTGGAGCAGCAATCAACAGGGCTGAAGGATAATCAAGATTATTACATAAAATCACATAGCAAATATTCCCAATGTTCATTCTATTCTGCCCAATAATATCCAGTGAAAGGTGATTTGAAACAAAAGGCAGAAGGACAAGCACTAAGCATCAGCCACAAGAAAATCTATAAAAAATATCTAGCATCAGTATTTGGGATTTCAAGAGGAATCTAGAGATTGGTACAAATTAAACTAGAAGGTAGGAAAGCTGTCTTCATGTCTGAAGTCATGAGCAGCCACAGCACTGCTCAGACATCAGGGAGATGTCTTCATAAACAAACTCACACATATGGTACTTCTAAAGGCATTACTAGAGAGACTAATAGTGTGATCCAGAAACTCCCACCAGATATTTATTTTTAAAGGCTGTCATAACCAGAAGTCACTAATAGGTACTGATCACAAAAATTATTTTTGCATACCTTCAATATCTGAAACTATAAGCATCTGAGGCTGAGAGAGACCTTCCTGAAGACTGTAGAAATGGATTGTGCTGTCAAATGTTATGAAGCCTATTTTTGTTCTAGTGTTCCCAGGAAGCCTGAAAATGAGACATATGGTGTTCAACAAGATGAAATTTCATTTCTGCAGGCTTTTTTTTTTTTTAACATCCACTGCATCTCTCCATGGTTGTTACCAAGCTGTTAGTTTAACAGCTAGACTGCAAGAGCTTCACTATGTCATTTTGGAAAGAACAAAAACCACAACAAAAAAGGAGCTCATGGTAGAGTCACCTAGCAGGCAGGTGAAAACCTTTTAAGAGGGTAATCAGAAGTGGAAGAAAAGGAATAAATAAATCCCAATTAGTGTTTATATAAGTTCAAACAGTATGCACTTTATGAGAAGTTTATTAGATGTATGACTCTTTTCAGCAAATACTTATCTAAATTTCAGCTTTTAAAAAATATAGTTCAAAAGATAAACATGATGCTTACATTCTTTTGGACATTTATGAAACTTATAGGAAAGAGTCAGACTGAAAATCAAGCCTCAAAATTACCTTTTATACTGGGGTAGCTGTGATGGGAAAAACACTACAGCTTTATGGCACATTTTAACACAACACTGGCCATTGTTTGCCCACACTAGAAAATTGTCTTCCATACAGAAAGGAGTGGTATATTGGTGTCTACCACAAGTTTCTTAAGATGAATGAAAATTGGAAATTTTAAGAAAAAAGTACTTACGAGTCCAGATTGTCTAACAGGGTCTGGCAGACTGTGTTCAAGTATCCTGTCTCGATTGCATTGTGGGACACATCAAACACAAAGAGGTACACGGGGGGCTGGGGTGGACGCAGCTGAGCAAAGAAAAGATCACCTTTCATTCTCAAATAGCATTTGTTACATTGGCTTTATCCATTCTATTGGAAGTTTCAACTGCTAAAATAGTACACAGATTATAGGTAAAATTTCTGAATGCATTTGCCTCTTATTTGGTAATACCAGAATTCTAGTTTTCTTCCAAAGATGCTACATATTCCAAATACAGAATACCTACATATACCAAATACAGAATACCTACATATTCCAAATACAGAACAACTTTGACATCATAAATGTTTAAAAGTGAACTCTCTGAGGTCCTCCCCATGAGTTCTCAGATACACTCCTTAAGGCCACAGTTGTTTTACTGAACTGGAAAGCACCCTCTGAAACAAAGCTTTCTCTGACATCCCTCTGAAAATAAAACAAAGGGAGAGAATAAGTAAAAGCAAATAAACCCTTACCATGTATTCAGATGGAGCCATAAACTCAATAGTAGCATTCTGGACTTCAGGTCTTTTATGAGGTTCTCCATAAACTCTTGTCACAGGATTATAGAGGAATTCTTCAGGAACTATGCAGATAAGTTTATATATTAGTATTTCACACTAGTATTGGCTGTGTTGCATTTTAAAACAAATATATCAACTCTTTTGTGGCTGTTGGGCAACAATGGAGAACTACACCAGGCAATGGAGTTCTTACACTTGTGCAAGGGTACTGTGAGGGACTACTTGGGCTCATCATGTTTCTTTAGGGACACCACTGGCACTGGGAAACATTTCTCATGACTCTCAGCATGACTGACAACAATCCCCCTGCTGATGTGGCCAACAACACTCCAGTCTCAAAGGCCAAGGTTAATTGCAGCACTTTCAAGCACACCTAAAACTCACCATCATTGACTCTATAGCACAAATTGCATTTCCACCTCCTCTGGTCTAGGAAGCTGACAAAGGGGTTGATGTACGTCCGGCAGGAACGGCATCTCACAATAATACTGGAAGTGACCACTGGCAATTGCTGGAAAAGAAAAGCTTCCTGTTTTAAAGCAAACTCACCCTGCAGCTGCTCATCTGTGGTTAACAACACCACCCACACTGTGCTACCTAGTGAGGCAAAGCATCCTTGTTGAAAGGAGTACTTCTGCATCCTCACAGCATCACTGTAATTCCTTAATAAGACAGGTAGGAACTGAGCTCTAACATATTTAACTGTGTAGATTCCCTTTCCAAGCCTCTACATTCTTGAATTTTACACTGATGGTTTAAGATCAAGTCCTGCACCCAATACAGACCAAAAAGCAGGGGGAAAAAACCCCACATCTTTGAAAAATCAACTGAAATGAGAAAAAACCCCAATGTTTAAGAAAGACACTGCTAAATTCAAAGTATTCTGGCTATTTCATGACATCCAAATCCCTTCAACTTTGTCAAGTCTTGAATTTAGAATTAGTACTAGGTTTGAAATTAATAACTACAACTGATACGTGACAACCTGGAATTTAGATGCTGTCTTCTATCACAGTCCAAATTCTGTGCTGCCTTTAAGCTTTTGGGTTTTTGAGGTTTGGGAGGCTTTCTTTTTTATTAAGAAGTGAGACCTGAAGGTTCAAATATGATAGGGAAAAATAATTGGAGAAAAATTACAGCAATCTGTATGGAACAAGGAAATGTCAGTTACTATGGTAATTCTTCTGGGCCAAGGTACCTGCCCTTGTTTTATAATTCATTGTCCATTGTCTGGACTCTGGTAAAGGTGTAGTTGATATATCAGCATGTAAAGTTTTGAACATTTCTCATACCGATAAGTCTTTGAAAGGATGAAGCAGGAGCCCCAAAGGAAGTTTGGCTTTATTCAATAAGGCCTGAGTTTGAGGAATGTTAGTCAGGGTACAGCGGAACAACCTACATGGATGACAAAGGGTTATTTTCAGAGGCTTTCAAATAAATTATGATTTCAGTAGTACAGTATATTTTTCTAGAGCTGTGAATGGTGAATTTCTGTTTCCAGATGAAAAATCTCTATCTCTGTCAAATCATTTTGTTTCTGAGCTTGACCCACAGTACATACTTTGAGTTCTTATTTTATACAAATGCTCTTTACACAGAACTCAGTGTCATTTTAGTCACTCAAGTCAAAGTTAAGCCTAACAATATTCAAAGTTGCACCAAATCTTTATATACTAAATGTTATTTTGGAATAAATCAGAACCAGCAATGTTTAAAAGGTGGTTTTAAAAACATAGTAACTATAAACAATCCCACAATAATTTTCTGAGTCTTGAGCTCTCAGCAGCTTCCACAAGGTGCAGATGTATGTGGCAGTTTTGCAAATCCTGTCCAGCTTGTTTGCATGAACAACGTCACAAAGGCACTGTTATTTCCTTTATCAACTATGAAAATATTTGCAAAGCAGAAGTCCCTGGCTATTCACAGTTTGGTTGGTCTCCTCAGAGAGAATAACTAATTAACCAACTGCCAGTCTCTTGTTTGAAATTTCATTTACTCCATTGTTTTACATGGCTACTTTTCAATACAGAGGCCACCCATGTTTCTTCAGGCACAACCTTTTTGGTGTACCTCACCTGACTGAATTAACTGCTATTTTATATCTTCTCATCCATACTCACTACCAGGCATAAAACTCTTATACTGTACCTATCTATAGCTGCCTTGTTAACAAATTTTTCCTCATACTTTCTACAAAGACAATTTTCCCCTCTTCAAAGTTAAACCCACTTACTGCCTTTACGGTAACAGTGAAACCCATTTAAAATATTTTCTACTCATAAAATTAAGAAAACATTTCGCGAAATTATGTTTATAAGCAGGAATTTACATTTCTATTTATTTTGATGTATTATAGCAAATGCATGATCTTACTCAGGATTGCAGTTGAGCTTCTGGATGTCTTCATGCAAGTTGGGGACAGGAGCCTTTAAAAGGGTGGTAGGAAGAATATTTCTTTCTTGAAGAAGATTCACAGGTCTTAACCCTTCCTGCTGTAGAGTCAGGCCAGCCATTGAGGCAGTTAAGTGATTAGTGCCCAGGGCAGGCTACAGTCAAATCAAATTTCACAGATTAGCACCAAGTACTTGGATGAAACCCATAATCTGTTTAAAACCACATCTATATCCCTTGCAGTTTGTTTTGCTCATGTACTAACTGCCATTGTATCAATATATTTAGAAATGCTGGTTGTCACATGAACTTGACTAATGTATGTAACCATAACAGAGGAAAAAAGGCATAAATTCCCTGTAAAACTCTTGAAATACAGAGGCTCAGCTGGTGAAAGTGTTGGTCAGTTAACTTTGAAAGTTCAGGGAAAGAAAAACCAAACATTTCAGCTAACAATAACAAAGCCACTGAAGAGAAACATGTCAAAAGCAGCTGAAAGTTTCAAAAGAAACATCCTGAACAGATTTGAGGGTGGAACATTTCACAAAGAGCTGGCACACAGCTTTTCCCAACTGGTACCAAGGCACAGGCAAAAGCATTAATTCTGGGCTGTGTATGTCCTCTTGAACAAATGGTGCCCAAACAGGGAACAAAAGAAGCAGCATCCTAGGGATGCACAACACCTACCAACCATCATTTTTCTTTACCCACACACCCCCACCAGAGGTAGTACTGAGATAGAAACCAGACAACCTTTACCTGCTGGAAATGTTTTGATCCATCTGGATATTGCAAAGCAGCTGCATTCATTCCTGGGGCTCCAGGTGGAGAAGTATGTTGGTAGCCTGGAGGTAAGGCAGGGTAAGAATACCCAACACTTCTATTCATCTTAAGATTTGGGGCTGCAGGAGAATGATGTGGAGTTGCTGGAAGCAGAGTAGACAGATACTTAATTGCTGAAGAACTGTATCTTACTTGAGGCATTAGTACAACAGGAGAGCTGCCTGTTTTGTTTCTAAGTCTGAAAAATACAGCTGCTGTCAACTTTGCAAAGAGCTCTCACCTACTTTACATATCACAGGCTAACACATGCTAACTGTCAATGCTTCAAATTTCACATTTAGCTTCAAGACAGGCATTGAACCAAGTACATATGTTTGTACACAAATGCTTAAACTTCTATCTTTCCCAGACTCTTAAAAGTTCCATAATAACCAGCATTTTTACTCCCAAAGCCTTACCCATGAGGCCACCACCTTCAATTGCATCATAGCTGTTTTGCACTACAGACCCATCACTGGCAGCAGATCTGGCATCACCTTAAAAGAAAAACAACCACAGGAAAAATTTGCACAAGTTATGAAGAAGTTTTAATGAGGCAACTGCAAAAAATATCCTACTTGCTGGATGAATATTAAGATAAGCACAGTTTGAATGTACTTTGGTTTTGACCCAGGATGAAACTGAATTAAATATACTTTGTCCTCTTTCTCACACACACATCCCTTGCAGATGCGACCTCAACAAAGGACTTTTCACAATCTTTTTTTTTTAAGGAAAAGGAAATTCCTTACACTTCAGGTTGAATAATCTTTTATGACTTCTTCCAATTAGGAATTTGCCATAGCTTCCAAGCCAAAATGCAGCAAAGGGTCAGGGGATGCTCTCTCCTCAGCAAAGGAAGTTTCTTTAGGCCAGCTGTAGTTTTCCAAGTAACCTGTAGCTTAGGTTTCCTTAGTAACTTTCAGCTTAACCCGTTCACTACTGCTCACCAAACAGTAATAGCTCTGACACAGTCACATACCAGTCAAGATAGAAATTCAATCTAAGATAGGAAAAACCTTGAGACTCAGAGAGCGCTCCCAAAGGACAGTTTTTGGTAAGCCAACTATGTCTAAATATAACAACTATATATTACTAACTAACACAACTATATATTGCTAAGGACAAGTAGGTACCCTATTTTTATTACCATTTTTTATTAAAATCTCCAAAGATGACCCAAAAAAAGGAACTTACATTACACACTGAATCTTCCTAGCAGCAATCAACCTGCTTCATAGACTAAACATTTTTATCTCTCCAGGGCTCTGAAAATGTTTCTTTTCATGATGAAGAAAATATTTTCTAAGCAAAAGCTGTTTCTAACACATTTAATACATACCAAACAAAGTTAAAT
Source organism: Geospiza fortis (assembly GCF_000277835.1). Lineage (NCBI taxonomy): Eukaryota > Metazoa > Chordata > Aves > Passeriformes > Thraupidae > Geospiza > Geospiza fortis. Next base: position 3,143,712 of record NW_005054308.1, on the reverse strand, counting down.
CTGAATATACTATTCTTGTGCTCACAGAGCTACCACATGAGAAACTGTCAATCTGAACATGCAAGGAATCAACAGCTTTGACAGAACTGTGTTTGTTGCCAACTCACACATGGCCCCATCCAGCATGGGCACTAAATGCCACACAACTGGAGTCTGTCTGATACAGAGCCCTGAGGAGTTCCTAAACAATGGCATATTTGTGCAGAGCCCACAGGAGACACTAAGTCAGGTGTCTGTCTTCAACAGCTGAGACTTCACAGCCTCTAGTAACTTCCTTCAGCAAGCTAACAAATGCAAGATGTGTATTTCAGTGATTTTACACAGAGAAAAATAAGGTACAGCTACATAAATAGCAAGGAATTGCAAGGTCCACATTTTATCTCCCCCTGTAGAATGAACAAGACAGGGAGTCATACATGGATTTCTGTCCTAACAGTAGTCAGGGATGCAGAGAAATGAGATCCTATCACTTTACAATACTCAAAAGAAAAAAAGCAATGCCAACTACAGCAGACATGGCCATGTAAAACAGCACTTGGAAATCTATTTCCAACTGTTAATTTCTTAAATTTTATAATGTCTGTTTACAAGAATTTTTCTTCTTTCTACGTCCTTACCTACTCTTTTCAGATTAAATTATTAGCTGTATCAGTATCAATTTTACAATTTGAGTTTCTAATAGAACAACGTGCTTGACTTTAAAGGTTGCATATCACCACAAGTCGCAGCGCTTGAATTCAACATAAAGAGCAAATTGTTTCTTACCTTCTTGGTTGACAGCTGATTGTAGCATAGACTGTGCACTAGGTGGTCCTGCTACTGCTGCTGGTGGCCTAGGGGGACCACCAACTGGTGGAGGTCCTAAAGGTGGCCTTGGAGGGTGGAGGGGAGTTAAAGGCTGAGTCACTGGTGGAGGTGCAGATCCTATAAAGAGATTAACTTTTAGGAGGAGTTTAAGCCAGCTGAAAAAAATCACAAAAGTTTTGTTACAAAAATTCACAGATTGAATTCTAAATGTTTTTCTAATTCAGAGGATGAATGGCATGAGATACATAAATCCTAACATGTGGGTAGAAGGTCTCAACTTCAAGTTCATTTCTCATTCCGGGTTCCTGCATTTACTGATCTCTTTCAGCTTTTTGTTGCTATTGTTGGAAAGAATTTCAAGATGTACAAAAAACATATAAACTCTATAACCAAGTCTGTAATGATCACCAAACAAGCTTAATTAAAAGTGATCATTGTTACACAAAAACATACGAGGGAAATGGCTCAGGAGGATTGAATGGATATAAAATTTACTTATTCCAAACACTTCCTCTCATTTCATATGCCACTTTCCAATATTTCTCTGCATTTTCCTCACTAATTCCAAACTACTAACTGTTTATTCCAATTAAGTGCCAAAAACAGTTTAATAAATTCTGCAAACTTAAGACATTTTGAACAGCATAAGAAAATTAGGCAGGCATATAACAAAAAAACTAGCATCAATAAAAATCTCTAATGAGGCTAAAAGTGCTTAACAAGAAAAATTATTTGCTTTTACATGAAAATATTTCTGTACCTAAGTCCTGTTTGCACGCTTAGTGAGAAAAAAACTAACAACATACAGCAATTTGGCAAAGAGAAACTTGAGTATTAACTGTGTTTCCATAATAATCACAAGTTGCACAATAGAGCTATTTTGTACTAGAAAAGCTTTTACCATTGCATATAACAGCAGTAAAGCAGTAGGAACAAAGTCTCCTACTTTTAGAGTACTTTCTGAAAACTGACAATTATCATTAAATGTGAAAATTACAAGTTTGGGGGAAGGAAGCTTTCCATTGAACTGACCTCTATTTCAACAGCACAGAATGCTTTTCAGTTTCCAGGCTGTGCTCCAGTTATTTGCATCAACCTGACAGGCTCTTCAGAAAATTACCTGAATCAAGTGGTTACTGACCATGCTCACTAAACAGAGCTAGTTTTCAATGATGAAGTCCTGAACTGGAACATATTAATGCTTCATGGGTTACCCCAGGAAATGGTCTAGATCACAGAAACAGCATCACCCACACACAGCATCCCAAAACAATGGGACACCATTCAGGAGTTACCACCCATCCTGGGCACAGAACTTTCATTTCTAACCCAAAGAAAGCATCCAGGTATTTTTAATGGGTGTATCTGCTTTAACAATCTTCCACAAGCAAAATGTCAGTGCAGAGTCAGTTCTACACTCATTATGTTAAAAGTTCATTGAAAAACATTCATTGGTAGAATATCACAAAGTTCTGATTACCTGGCTTCATGTAGCTGTTCTGCAGTGGAGGAGCCCCTGGAGAAGCAGCATATTGATAACTCCCTGCAGGATTTGTACTTCCTGGTAATGATGATGGAGGCTGAGCTGCCCCTGTCCCAGGCACATGAGCCAAATGGCTTGTTTGAGCCCCAAGGGGCTGACTCCCAGGGGTCTGGCTGAACTGCCAGTTTGAAAGCACCGCTGGGCTGGCTCCAGGAGGAAAGCTCCCAGCACATGATACAGCAGCTGAGTTCTGTAATGCAGGCGGCAGCACTTGTGCAACAGGACCTGGCTGTTGTACTGGTGACCCAGAGAAAGCTGCCACAGGTGGTCTATTGAGAGTCTGGCCAGGTCCTTGGAAGTTGTTTAATTGAGAAACATTCTGAGAGCCACTATAGCTGTACTGTCCAGAAGACTGATGTGGAGGAACCTTTGCTGGCATCTGATAGGAGTACGATCCTGGAACTGCGGGGCTGTATCCCTGGCCATCTGGGGAATGCATCAGCTGATTTTGAACAGGGCCTGGAATGAAAAAAAAAACCTACACTCTTTAGGAAGCAGTGTTGTATATCACATCTGAAAAGAAAAGATGTTCTTGTGAATGTCTTTCCTTAGGATTTTATTAGTCTCCAAGCCATTTTTAATTTAAACCATTAGGTGTGACAGAAGTACTACTGCAAGGAACATGAATTCAGCAATATTTTGCTATTGACACTTACATCTTTGTTTTGTTTTACAGTAACCTTGAAACCACTAAGCATTCCAGTACCATCAATGCTCCTGGACTGAAACTCACACAGGATCCCATCCAGACCTTAGAAACCCCCAAAAGCAAGCTGCCCACACAGGAGCACAGTCCCACAGCACTGGCAGCAGCACACACCAGCAGACTGAAAGTGGAAGATCCATTACGTAAGAACTCCATTTCACACCATGGCTGACACCAGCCTACACGTCAGCTTACCACAATGACACTGCCAGCCAAGTGCCAGCATAGGTCACCACACTGCTTCTCAAGTGACTGAGTTAATCTATGAAAGTTTCTGCAGTTAATTTTAGTATGAGAACTATTAGTACACATACGGCTCATGTGAGTGGCCAGCTGGTCACCAACACAGAGGGAAAGGTAAGTTCATCATAAAATAATTCATCAGTCAGGAAAAAAATACTTGACAGGTTGATGATGCTCTTTATGCATATGTTGGTTGGTATACATGAGGTAAGTTTTACTCATTTGAAGAAAAAAATTTGAAAAAAAAAGATTAATAACTCTCCAAAGAGTAAACAACACATCAGATTTCTGCTTTACAGGGGAACAGGCTGACAGAATCCCATGGGATTTCCAGTGCAATAAGAGCTCCATCAAGAAAGGTACTACTACAGATTGTTCATACCATTGCCAGGAAATGGATATGCTGAAGAGAGACTACCAATTTTCAAGTGAAATCCTTCTGAGCAGAACACACGAGATGCTGCAGGCCACAGCCAGCTGTGACTCGTTCACAACTACCAAATCACTTTCCAGTGTTGTATCATTCAGTTCAGCCAGTCACATTGTGGGTCTCCTCATCCCCTAAAAACACAGCTTAGATACTGGAGACATTCCACACACACAGTTACACATTAAAAAAAGATGGCTGATTATTAGAATGTAATGTTTAAATTCTGAAAGGTGAGCAAGTTCACATTTCCAAGTTAAAGTAACTCACACATTTCTGACAATAAATTAAGCTAAAAACAGAATACATTGAAATTCTTAGGACAAACACTGCACTGATCATTCAGCTCCTCATTCCCTAGAAAACTTGAGGCTCTGGGTCACAGGCAGCTGTTAATTCACTGAATATTGCACAGGTCCATATAACCACTACAGTGCCAGTGATCTCATCCTCACTGCCTCTTCTTTGTGCATAAAAGGTACACACCATATTATTCTCCAACCATTAATTTCAACCTGTAATTTATCATTCAGTTAGGAAATCCAGTTATACCCTACTGTCCTTACAATGCTGCTCATAGATACTTGCAATTAATAATTCTCTAAAATCAAGGGTGTTTAAAGAAAAATCTCACCAAGACGAAAATGCTTACAGTAACCTTCAAAAACTACCCTGCAGTGTATCAGATGGGCTTCCAACAATTGATTTACAAACCCTATTGGCAATTAAACTTGATAACTTTAAAAATTATGAATTCTTATCAAATCTTCTGACTGCATCCACACAAACACTGATATAACATCATCACTATAAACTGCAGGAAAAATACAAAAGAAATACAAACTGATTTAATAACTTGATTTTTCAGCTTAGGGCATGACTCTACCCCAGGCAGAAATCAGAGTATTTGGATTGCTCTCTTATGCACTGTTTTCTCTGCTTGAGGATAAAACAGTGGAAGTGAGGTGATATCAAAAACTGACCTACTTGATATTTTCTATGGCACTTTATGCAAAAATATAAATGTTCCAACTTCAATTTTTATTTTTAACGTCAGAAGCACAACGAAAAGTCTTGACATCCTCATGTAATAGTTCATGTTTCCAAGACAAGCCTGCACTAAGCTGCCAAAAAAAGCTATAGAAATAGCACTAAGGGACAAAATCCCTTTGGAAAGAGTTTCACAGCGCACAAAAACTTTTCAGGACTCGCTGCTTGGTTGCAGCCAGATCCCCATCTTGACCTGACCTCTTCACTGAGACCCATCAAGGAGTATCTAGGCTGTCCAGTTTTCCCCAAATGCTGCTGGTTTTCTGTGAAGCCAGAAAGAAACGAGGAATTCTGTGTGGACTGAAGAGCTACTTCACCTGTACAGCAGCAAAACAGCCAACACTTGGAGACCACAGAAATGAATTAGTAATAGAACAAAGGCTACCTATTTAACAGCAGAACTCTCCTCTGCAACAATACAAGGCCATTTAATGTTTCTGAGAGATCAGGAATAACACCAGAATATGTATGAAGGTCGCTTGATGGTTTTATAAAATAGTCAAAGTACTAATGTGGACAGCCAGGATCCAAGCTGTATTTTCTGCCACACAGAATTTCACTGTCCCCTACTCCAAGGCAGTTACTCAGCACATCACTTTTGCCAGCCACAAGTTCTCAAGCTTCAGGGAGATGCAAAGATAAACACTGTGGAAAGTTACATGCCAACAGATGCTGTGGAATCAGTCACCACCATGTCCACTTCATCTGAGTCTGACCCACTAGATTCCAAACCCAACAGCTCCTAAAGCACCTCATGACGTCAAAGTACCATGATAAGTTACCACATGAGAAGAGCAAGACATTCTAAAAGAATTGTTTCCCCTTCTTGCTTGCACTTCAGATCTATCAACTGGAAAGCAAATTAGACACCTGCAATTAAATGAGTACAAAATACTGGTCCTATTAAAAGACAAACAGAAATGAAGGAGAGGAAGGTTGTTGCTAAGCAACCCAAAGCTCTGTGCTAAACAATTTCCCGGGCAGCACAGGGTGCTGCTGTGACAATTCACTGCCTTAGTGGCCATGCAAGCTCAGGGAGTTACCTGCAAACACTTCAGCAAGCAACAAGTTGCAAGGAAGGGCTGACAGCTGTAGAACAATTTATCATCCTGCTGACAGTTTTCTTTCCTCACAGACCACTGTAAGCACCACCACAGCACTCAGTACCCCCAAAATTGTTTTATAAAGCTTTGGTGTTCAGTATAAAAGGTAAGGATCACAGCATCCTCTCAACATACGTTTTAAACAATGCTATGAACAGTCCATGCTTGAACAATTTGATTTATTTCAAAGGCCAGCAACCCAAACCTTATCTCTAACATACCGTAACAACTGTTTAATTTGCATAACTCTACATCTCAGTTCTTTATTTTTCATACACCTGACAGCTAAACAGCCTGAAATTCCTCTTTCTCGGCTGCCTCTCCCAAACTTCCATTATGTGCTTAATCTGACACTAGGGAAATGAGCAAACATACAGCAATGCCAGTCTGTAAATCATCCCACTCAGTTACTCCATTAGCTAACATTCCCTTTGTACAGCCTCTGCTCAGACCATAAGCTCTCCAGGACAGAGCCTCTCTCTCCACATTATATTCATACTCTTCCCACTCCCTTGACCCTAGAAGCACCTACACAGTTAATTGCAAATTGTCGTTTTGCTGATGACTTTGAAGAAAAGCAATAAACACAATGTGCAGGAGGAGGGGGAAGAAAAATCAAAAGATCTCATTATAACTGAACTGCTTATGATGCAGCACAGCTACTGAAACACACAAGTGTATAATTAAGGCAGCAAGTGCAGAGGATGTGTATGCGAAATCAGGAGACACTTCCATCAGCATAGATTTACACACATGCCACGAAAACAGACACAGAGACAAGCCTGGCCCTGAATTTTTTATTCCTATATTAAAACACCGGCTAGTAAGCTCAGTTTCACCTTCAAGATCTCGTTGTAAAGAAATACATTTTGAGGGGAAGAAAGTAATGAAGACTTTCCCAGTTGGCAGCACACAGAACCAGATAATGTCGGCTTTACGGGAATGACAAGATAAGAAAGCCCCGCAGCGCCGCGGGCTGAGCTCAGCGATAACCACAGTGCCACATGTACAGCCCCGTTCCAAAGGGTCAAACCTCGGCTGTGTCACCCGTGTCACCGACAGGGACCCACCCGGGCTGAGGGACGGTCCGGGCCAGCCCGTGCAGCACGGACACGGGCTCTCTGCAAAGCGCTGTCGCTCATACCGACAGACAGATGGACTCTGGGATACTTCTGCCATTAAAATAAATCAGAATGAAACTTTATTTTGCCTGATGAGCCGCCCTGTGCTTTCCTCAGTGACACCTGGGGCAGGGCCCGGTCTGACAGCACCTCGCCCCCGCTCCCACCGGCCCAGGCCGCTCTCGGGGTCCCGGCAGAACCGGCTCCGTTCCTGCTCTCCGCCCCAGTTCAGCCCGGCCGCGGCTGCCCGGGCTGCACCGCC
>NW_005054308.1:3128126-3135590 GCF_000277835.1 Geospiza fortis | reverse complement strand
CGGCACCGGCCGGTCCTGAGGCTGTCACGGTACTCGCAGGTCCCGAGCAGGGCTGCCTCCGTGGGTCTGCGATGGTCAGGTGCCTTAAGGAGCCCCATAACCCACAGATGCCCTGCAGCATCCCTGGGCAGCCGTCTGCTGTGTTGTATGGACCTGACAATACTTGTTTGAAGTAGTGTTATATCTTCAGAAGTTGCTGCTTTTAAGGGTTTTGTTCCCAAGTCAGCGCATGGTGCGGCAGCCCTGCAGCGAGGATGTGCTCTGACAGCTGGGCTTTGTGAGCCAGGGCTGCCGAAACCTCTGCACCAGCTGCCCTTAGGAACTCGTGTGTTGTAGTGCTGTTTTTATAGGTAAACTCTGCTGTCTCAAAAATTAGTTGCTGTCAAAAATTTGTTAAAATACTTTAAGAAAGTCTATGCTTTTGCCTCATTTTCTAACTATGCCTTTCCTTAGCTCTTAAAATACAAGATCCAAGTGCAGTTTCAAATCAAAGAATAAACTGTGTTGTAGAATCTCAGTTTATCCACTGAGTTTCCTAGGGATTTTTACTTTTGTTGCCTGTGGTAATGTTTTATGATGTTGTGGTGATCATGTGTGAAATTATAACTTTCAAGTTATCATGTTTCCATCCTGCTTGAAAAACTAAAAATACACCTTTGGCAGTAGGCTTTAAGCTGTTGCTTGCAGGTTGTGGTTTCAGACTGAACTGTGGCTGAAACTGATGTTTGGAGCTCTCAGGCTGGGCTGAGATCTCTTCTTTTTTGCTGACAGTCCCCTCACAGGTGTAGCACAGTGTGTTCCCAGTTCATGCAGGAGCTGTTCTCTTGGGTGTTACTGGTTTCTGTTTCCTAATTGTTCCATAAAGGCATTTAAAACACTCTTTAAAAGCCTGATATTGTCTCTTACCTTAACTTCAAGAGTCTTCAGAAGTGAGCACTGTCCTAAGGTTTGGAAGTGACATGATGAATTTTTAGCTAGAAAAAAAGAAAGTTGAGTGTAGGAGGAAAGAATTTCTTAGTTTTCAGAAGATAAAAGAGGTGTGAGTGAGTTTGCTTGCTAGTCCATGCTGTCAGCAGCTTTCCCTTCAGGAGGCTGGCTCGGTGTTACCAGAGCCACTGTGGGGAATTCCTCATTCTCCAGTCTCAGTGAGTGAACCCACGTCCTTGGTCTGTGGAGTGGTGGACCTGGCTCCACAGGAGTTACTGGGTGATGCTTTGCTGATGAAAAAACATTGACCAGGGTTGAAGGGGATGTTTTTCAGTGGTGGACGTGTGTCACTGAAGTGATACTAGAAAGTTAACTTTGGTGTCTATGCAGTAGAGACACAGTGAGTTGGTGATGTCTGTAAAAGCAGTTGGTATCAAAAGACTGTCTTGGTCCAGCACAGCTTTTCATTCAAAACTTTTGTCTGCTTCCAGTGGATTATTTTCAGATCAACCCTTGAAATAACATTTAAATAGTACCTTCATCTCCATCATGGCTTGTGAACAGTGATTGCTGAGTCTTCATTGTTCTGCTTTTGTGGTGTTTTAACGTGAGCCTGAGAGTTTGAGTCTGTATATATTCAACAGCCTCAGCTCTTCCCTGAATGTGCTCTCAGCATAACCACTCTCAAACCAGAGCAGAGCCACTCTGGTTTTGTAATGCTTTGATTTGACATAGCTCTGGATTATAAAGTTTTCCTGTGTGATAAGAGTGGATTTAATATCACTATTCAAATATTACCTGTGCGCCTTTACAATTAGCTGTCCATTTTTTTCCCATTTTGAAAGTGTTTTCCTTTAACTGCTGCCAGCTGATATGGAGGTTGTTCAGAGAGGATTTGGGTAGCTCTGTTTCCAGCACCACTTTTCTTATGGTGATGGAAATTGAAGCAGTATTAATGCCACTTCAGCTGTGTTTGTAGAGTAATCCTGCTCTCACATCAATCGTTTGAATCTCACTCCTTAAAAGTTTTTCTGTAGTGCATGAAGATTGTTTTGGTTGATGTTTTTTGTAAACCTAAGTGTAATAGATGGAACAGGTTAATACAACTGAACACTGAAGTTATTCTCACCTCAGTAATCTGAGCACTTCTCTTACATCATGACCTGCCCTGATTTGCAGGTTATTTGAGTCGATGGTTTCCCTAAGCCCCACAGAGACTTTTCTCCATTGGTATTTTGCTCAAGCAATAAATAAATCTGCTGACGTGTGTGTTCTGCCATGTTTGCTTATTCTTGACCTTTGATTTTTAGCCATGCAAGGGACAGTTTCAGTCATGACATTGTGTAACTGGGTGTTTATGCATTGACAAGCATATTTGATTGGTATTCTTAAAATTTGTGCCTGTTGCAGCTGCTGTGTTGTTCAGAGTCATGTAGACGTGGTTAAAGGTTCAAGGGTTAGCTGTGGTGAAACCAAGACACCTGGTGCTTCGTCATCTGAACAGATTTTGTTCCGTTGCAAGCAAAGGTCATTTAAATATCCGCTCCTCTTTCCACATTAGCTCTGTGTGATGTGCCTGTTGTTGCGTAGCAAAGAAACTGTCATGGGTTTAGTTGCTGTGATGGATGTCTGGATTTTTGGGCTGGTTCAGACCTGTGTTTTGACTCCTGTGTGCTGTGCTCTAGGCTCAGAGCTGCCTTGACGTCCTCTTGTGATGCCCCAAGGCAGCCCTGCAGCTTCTAAACAAGTGTGGTGGGACCCTGTAGCAGTGTGGATGCCTCTCCCAGCTGTGTTTAGCAGTGCAGCCCAGTTTTTCCAGGGCAGCCAGACTCCAGTGTCCACGGGGGTCGTGTATTCCAGTAGGAATTAGTTGGCTAAGGGCTTCTAAGGATGTTGCCCTTTAGTCTCCAAGAGAACTAAAATGCTCACAGTTCACTGTGTCAAACTGGTGCTTTCAGTGTGATTTAGAGCACGAGTTTGATGAGGAGCAGCTGAGGGAGCTGGGGAGGCTCAGCCTGGAGAAAGGAGGCTCAGGGGGAAACCTCATCACTCTCTGCAACTCCCTGACAGGTTGTAGCCAGGTCAGGGTTGGTGTTTTCTCTCAGGTGACAAGACAAGAAGAAACGGCTTCAAGTTGTGCCAGCAAAGATTCAGATTACATATTAGGAAAAATTTCTTCACTGAAAGGGTGGCCAAGCCCTGCACAGGCTGCCCGAGGCAGTGGTGGATTCACCACCTCTGGAAGCACTCAGAAGTTCCGTGGATGTGGCCTTGGGCACTTGGTTTAAGTGTGCTTCTTTAAGTGTGAACACGGAGGTGCTGGGCTAAAATTAGACTCAATGATCTTAGAGGTCTTTTCCAACCTCAATGATTCTATTATTATCCTCACTTTAGATAATGAGGAAATTAAGATGAAAGCTAGGAAATTAATCACTCATGGCTACACAACGAACCTAGCTAGTATGGGCTGTCAGCTCAGCTTCTGTTATTGAATCCAAGCTGAAGGAATTCAGTGGGGAAAATGGGGGTCTGGTAGTTTTTTTTAAACAAAACTTTTGCATTTAAGGTTTGAATTGTGGCAGCCTGTGCAGGGCAGTACAGGAGGTACTGACGGACAGGTCACTGTCTTTGGAGGGTAATTCCAGTGCTTTGTGCTAGGTAATTGTTTTCCATAACAAGCCAAACAGACAGGTTCTGTGTGGACAAGGATTTCTTTGGTATCAAACTTCTCTAGATTCAACTCTGCAAAACTTCTTCACTTCTTACTGCCTCCACTTTGAACCCCAGCAGCTCCCAGGGGTGGCTGGAGCCCTAAATCTGCACTGGTATCCCTCTAGTGCCCTCTCTGAAGTGCCACCTTTCCCCAGCTGAAAAGTAAAAATCCTGTTTAAAATCTTCAGTGGATCATCACATACCTTCAACAAATTGTAGTTTGGATAAAATTATTTTTACTTCTTGGAAAGACTTCAGTCCATGTAGTGTTTTCCCAAGGGAGGGGAAAGTCTTTGCTATTGTCATTTAACTGGTCTATGATACAGTTTACCAAAACTAATTTATTTTTTTTAACACAGGATTTTAAATTGTTTTTGTTACCTATAAATATTTTACAATGCTTAATGTCCTGTTCTGACAGAACTTAAATGCATTGTATTTTCTCTTTATTTCAGACTACAAGATTCAGATATGTTCCTATTTGATTGGATTTACAGTGGTTTCAGTAGTGTATTGCAGTTTTTAGGTAAGTCATTATTGTTTGGAGCTTTTCCTTTCTGCTATTCTTGTGTGAAATATCTGCTCACCTCTGTTATCTTCAAATAAGACTGCTGGGTAAACAATAATATTTGGTTTGGTGTACTTTCAGTAACACTCAAACAAAAATTTCGCTTATCAATACTGAGCATTTCCAGAGTATGCTCTCCACTCTGTCTTACATTAACCCTTCCTGAAAAAAATTACATTTTATTTCATGATCATAAAAGGTTGGACTTTTCTAATCATACTACATTTAAGCTGGTGTAATTCACTTGGCTTTTATGAGTCTTCTCCTGATTTTTCTCAATTAAAAGAACTGAACTCAGTTATTTTAATTCAGTTCTTTTGCACATGAAGCTATCATTTCAGAATCCAAATAGGAGGGACTGTCTGCAAAGAATTAGTGTCAGATATTGGAGCCCTTTCTCATGTTCAGCAGCACATTGTTCTGTGATTTTTTGTTCTGTGCCACAAAAATTAATGTGAAACTTCACTGACATCTACTCAAGAGCCTCAGAAAATTATTCCCTGTTCAAAAAGTCTGCAATCCATATCAGTCCAAGGTGAAAAAACTCCACAACGATGAGGAAAATTAATGTTAGGATGCTAAAAAAAGGAACAGAAGTTACAGATCACATAGGTAAAAGACACAATTTCCAAATTGAAAGGATTTTATTGAAGTGGTCAAAAAGCATTTGAGGCTAAGAAGTCATAGCAAGCTGTGCCGCCTACCTTTTATCAGTTGAAAGTTTAAAGTTTTGCACTGAATGTCAGACCCTTGGCCTGCTATCAAAATGTTAGCCAGTGAAATTTTAACTAAGTTGACTAATCTTTCTTATCTCTTCTTCTTTAGCTGCACAGTGATTACTGCACACTGGCTTGCTCTTCCATTCCTGTGCAAGCAAAGGCTAATTCTGCTGAAAGACAGAGCAGCTTGAAGCAGCTCCCTCTTTTATGTCCCTCTTTTTCTAAAAGAAACACTTTCTCTTTGCATTCTCAGTTATAGTTAGAGTTGAAGAAGGCAGATCATAACATTTGGGAAACTGCCCACAGTTCCCTGTGCTGTCCTGTCAGAAGGTTAATGGGATCACTTTAGGAAGAACATCTTTGCACAAGTATACTTCTGGGAGGCACAAAAACATTTTTTAATTTGTATGTATGTATAAAAACTCAGGTCTTGGTGTAGCCAGTAGCTGAAGTATGGCTGCTTGTTAGTCTTGTGTTTCTCTGAAAGACACCTGGGAAGCTTGAAATTCAGTTGTGGTGCAACCAGCAATATCTGACTGGGAAGCAAAGACTCCTGGATCTGTAGGCTGAGAGGGGAAAAATATTATTTTTTTCCTATAAGTTAGTAGAGTTTTGATTTTAACTCGTGAGTGTGAACTGGAGTCTCTCCTGTGATGTAAGTTATTATATGAAAATGTTTGTTCACTTCTTTCTCTGTGAACATTAACACTTTCTCCTCCACTCCCTGGTTTAAAGTTAGTGTATATATGGGCATGTGAGAGGTGAGTTTGGGAAGTAAGGGTTGTTGTATTTGAAAGAACTGTGAAGACACTCTGCAGGACCTGGAGTAATAAAGATCATTAATGAAATAAGATGAGGAATAGGAGAGAATATTCATTCCTACAAGTTACAAAACATGTCCATCTGGAATGTGATCCCAGAGATTAGCTCAAAGGCAGAGGGAGAGGTGAGCAAACAGCAGTGGTGTAAAGGTCTGCTGGGCAGAGGCACCTCTGCCCCTGCAATGCTGCAGCCTCAGCAGGGCTGGCTCCACTTCCCAACACACACGAGCATAGCACATTACAGAAAATAGGGGTTTTTCTCAGTACAGAACAGGATTGATTTTTTTGTTTTAAATTTAATTTATCTTAATGTTTTACTTTGAATATCAATGAGTTTGAAGCAGTGAAAACTAATTCTGGCAGAGGATACAGTGTTGACAAGTTGTAAGAGAATTGCCCTTTGATAATCTCCAATTTAAGAAAATATGGTGTTTGTGTTTTAAAAAATCTTTCCTCTCCTTCACAGCAACTGTTGCACTTCTGGGGTTACAAGTGGAGGGGGAGAAGAAGGGCAGAAGACATTTTTATAAAGATGACAATCAATGAAAATAAAATTTCTTGTTCCTGTTAGGAAAGCATTGTCACATGGGACAGAGTGTGTCAGAAGTGTCCTGACAATGCCATTCAGGATGTAGCCAACAGTTTTCCTGGGGGTGGGGGTGAAAGTCACTTTTTGTCCAAATAATGTGTTAACCAATATTAAACAATTCATTCACAAATTATGGTTATTGATGTTGAATCGAATTTCTCCGTATTATTGTGATTGAGGTCTGAATTTTCTTTTTTGTCTCAGACAAGTGTTTTGTTGTAAGTGGAGGTGGATGAACAGAGTTCAGGTTCAGAATGGTCCATGGTCCAGAGCCTGCTGTTAATGCTGGGTCTGTGCCCGCCTCTCCACCACCTGTGAGCAGAACTGTCCTTTTGCTGGGGCAGAGTAAACTACACTGGTAGCATTTAGTCCTGTTCTGTCAGAAGCTTTTCCTAAGATAATGGAATGCATTCCATGATTGACACATTCACACCAATTTGTGCCTCTCCTGCCAAGCATCCTGTAAGCTGCATGTTACCTGGTGCAGCAGGCTTGTGAAGTAAGTGGGAATGTCATTTGTACAACGTGGATAAAGGGCACTGATAAAGGTGTGGTCCGGTTTGCCTGGTCTGTATTTCATACCATGACTGTAACACTTTGTTCCTGGGAGCAAAATCATCTCTAGTGCCAGAAATGAACTCTTTTGAACTGATTAATCACTACGTCCTTTTTTGTTCTAGGACTGTACAAGAAATCAGGCAAACTAGTGTTTCTTGGACTGGACAATGCTGGAAAAACGACACTGCTGCACATGCTCAAAGATGACAGACTGGGACAACACGTCCCCACGTTACACCCCAGTAAGTTCATAGTGCTGCTCCTTAGCTAGAAAGCATTTGAAGAAAAGCAGGATCTGATTATGCCAGATCTAAGACAACCAGTGTAACTGGGGAGATCCAAATGGATTTTTGGGATTGCAATCCATGGATAGTTCAAGTCATCTTAAAAAAACAATGTGTGTAGGATAGTTCAGAGTGTTATATTTAAAATTAAGAGGTGAATAACAATCAGAACAATGAAGTAGAGAGTTTGTACTATAGAAGCTGCAAGAAATAGGGGCTTGCAATTTTTGGGAACAGTTTCTCTGTATAATTAGAAAATCAGTGTTTGTGTCTCAGAGGTTGCTTT
>NW_005054308.1:3114802-3128116 GCF_000277835.1 Geospiza fortis | reverse complement strand
ATGTGGATTGGGGAAGTCTGGTAAGGAGGTGAGAAACTGGGAAAGGATGTGGAGAGGAGAAACCTTGAACAGTATTGAAAACAACATGCTAAATGCAAAATCTTTTTTGCAAACCAGATGTCAGAGCCAACTGTTGTTTGTGTAACATGCAGGGATAAATAATGTAGGAATACTCTGCTCTTCTTAGCATTGTAGATGTTTCACACATGCTGTAATGGTTAATAACATTTTGGTGATACATGAATGTGCCATTGATTTTGAGAGAATGCATTACTCTCATGTTCTTCTTGAATAACAAAATACTGGAAAGAACCAAAAGAAAGTAAAATCTATGTGCTAGAAGGCCAGACTTTTCCAAAGCACTGCATAATCTTCACCTAGAACATAATTCTGTGTATTTCCAGCTTCAGAAGAGCTGACAATTGCTGGCATGACTTTCACTACCTTCGATCTGGGTGGACATGCTCAAGGTAGGAGTGTGTGTTGACTCACTCAAGCTCACTGAACTGGGCTGGAGTTTGCTTCCAATCAGAAACATGGCCCTGCTGCAGAGACTGACTTCCCAAACTCTTCTGGGACATTGGCTGCTCTTTTGCCCAACTCCACCATTTATCACAAATCATAAATATGATTTAGCAAGAGCTGCAGTAGAGGAGAAACTTTTGACTAATACTGTGAGGAGGAGTTTGGTACTTTGAATTCCTTGCATTTACCTTCAAACTTACCTTTGTTGACATAATTCTTGGGGAAACAAAAACCATTTCCACACATCAGCATTCATGTGGGATAGAACAATGATAACATTAGAGTGAATTATAATTTTGTTCTGTTATTTCAAGCTTTGTAAAACATGAAATTGCATTCCAAAGACTGGCAACATAAGCTAAGAATTTTTAAAAAATCAAATTAATAAACCCACACACACCTGTTGCTTTTTAATTACCAATGTGCATAGCTCTGTTATTTGGGGATAATTTCCTTTTATTCTAATTTCTTATTTTCCCTGTAGCTCGCAGAGTGTGGAAAAACTACCTGCCTGCAATTAATGGTGTTGTGTTCTTGGTGGACTGTGCAGATCATGAAAGATTGCTTGAATCAAAAGAAGAACTTGATGTAAGTTTAAATAAGCTTTTGAAAGTTTGAACTTCTAAGAACTAAGCTCAAATCCCCAACAGATCTCTGCTGTCACCTGCAAATGAGTAGTAGTGATTTGACCTTCTGTATTTTAAATTAATCAGTCCTCCTTTCTCCATTCCTTTGCAGTCACTAATGACAGATGAAACTATTGCTAATGTGCCTATCCTAATTCTTGGTAACAAGATTGACAGACCTGAAGCCATCAGTGAAGAGAGGTTACGAGAGACGTTTGGTCTGTATGGCCAGACAACAGGAAAGGTATTGCTTGGTTTAGTTTTTAATAACAATATATAGAATGAATCCCAGAGTCTCTTTGTGTGTGTGTGTGTTAAATGTATGCCTACTACAACTTTTTACATCGTATTTAATGCCACATTTTTTCAGAGAAAATGTATTTGTATGTAGGATAATTTTTAGTACTTCAACTTTCTTATGCACTATTTTTAAACAGTTTTCAGAGGCTATAGTTGTAGAGTGAATTGAGAGAAAACAATAGAATCTTTCTCATTTCAAATGCAAGCTTTAATAATTTTCTACCTAACATATTTGCCTAAAGCTTAGAGATAGATTTACACCATTATAGAAGTCCAAGTTTGTAGGTTGTGGGAAGGAAAAAGTTCCTACTGTCATCTGTAGCAACAAGGCAGATTTCTAGTAAGGATCTTTGTGATACTTCAGCTCCTCTTAATGTAAATAAAGTTAATACAGTGCTCTGCTTGTGAGCATTAGAAACGGTGCTTGATGTCCTTGGCCCTTGGAAAGAAACCTGCCTGCAGCTGACAGAGTCGTTCCACTGTGGCTTCCAATCACAGCTCCCTTAGCTGACCAGCTCTGATGAGGACACCTGCCTTGCAATTCCTCTTTACTTATTCACTCTTTGGTGCCCCCCTTTAAGTTCAGTGCCAGTCATAGTTTAGGTCAGACAAGAAGTAATCTTTACTTCCTTGTTTTTGCATTTTGCCCTCTTGTTTTCTGGTCTTTACACCACATATATTTGATGAAGCATGGACACCACTGTGAATCTCCAGTTGAACAGCAGCTTTATTGCACTGTGCTGATCTTAGCAAGCAAGCACATGGGACTCTTGCTTTGGTCAGTCCTGAAACTGGTAGCAAATGGTTTTTTAATCTGCAAACAGAGCAGGGAACTGTGACTGAGCACCAAATACAAGCTCTAAAATTCTCTTTGCATGTTTGCTGTTCTGTTCTGGTTTCACATCCCCTCTCCAGTGTGCATGCATGTGAGAACATGCATGGTGTTGTTGTACACAAGTTACTGAGGTGAAGGTCACATGTTCTGGTTTCCCTGTGGAGGTGTCAGCCCCAGAGAAGCTGGGGATGCCCCATTCCTGGAAGTGTTTTCATGCCAGTTTGGACAGGGCTTGGAGCAACCTGGGGTAGTGGATGGTGTCCCTGCCCATGAGAGGGGTTTGGAATGAGATGAGCTTTAAGGTCCCTTCCAACCCAACCCATTCTATGATTTTAGATTAATTTATTTTCCAAAATTCCAGTGTCAAACAGGAGTTAAATAGGGGCGTTCCATAGAAGCAGATGTCCATGTGGAATAGATGCTGTTTATAAGGGAACTGTAAGGGCATTTTTATTTACAAGGAGCTGTAAGGGCCTGTCTGTGTCTCTCTGCAGGGCAGCACACCACTGAAGGACCTGAATGCCAGGCCCCTGGAGGTGTTCATGTGCAGCGTGCTGAAGAGACAAGGCTACGGGGAGGGGTTCCGCTGGATGGCCCAGTACATCAACTGAGCCTGCCAAAATCCCAGCAGCACACCCTGCCCTGGGGCTCAATGTCTGCTCCTTTTTGATCACTTAGTGTACGTAACTTGAATTCATTTGACTGTTCAATTTTAAAAATACACATTTTTAGCTAATTATATCATTGATGCTAAATTGTAAGTGTGAGGATTGCGAAATTATTTCAAGCAAGTTTGTAAGTTTAAATACCACAACCTGTGAGCTTTCTAATCCCATGCAACATCCTTTTGCAGCTTTTAATTTAATGAGTCTCCAGCACCATTTTTGGTAAGAGCAACTTTCCAGTACAGTATGTTTGAATGCACTTTTTAACAGCTGAAAATGATGAACATGTGAAAAATATTTAATGCTTATGTTAAATTTTTTATGTACTTTTTTGAAACTGGTTTTATAACTTCAGAGTATATAACCATCTTTCAAGGAATAATAAATAATTAGCTGATGGATAATTGCATGATGCCTTACAGTTTTCAATAATACAGTTTTTATGCAACGTCATGCAATAAATTTAAATCCAGTTTTTGGCATCTTTAATGGGAAATGTTTCATTTTAATGTGTCTTAACTAGTGAGGCTGATCTGAATATGTGGGATATTTTCCTGAAACACAAGCAGGCCACAAAGTAGTTTTGTTGTAGATTAGAGTAAGGTGGGTTTTTTCAGACTACTAAATTCTATTTATTTTAGAATTTTCCATAGTAAAGGAAAGATCCACTGTGATGCCCTTATAATTACCACAAATAGAAAAAGTCTAAATTAGCTGTGCCAAAGCAAATCTTGAATTAATGACAAAAGTGGTCTTAATCTACTGGTTTCTTGAATTGAACCCCTGATATGACACAAGAAATACAGTTTCTTTCTGAAGAAATAAGGATACCACTGCACTAAATACCCTGTTTCCAATTTCATTCATTTTTGGGTCTACCAGAAGACTTGCCCATGAAATTTCCAGGAAAAAGAAGGGGTTGCCATTGCTGCTTTTGCAAGTTTACCAGCTCACACTCATTGGCCAGTTTTATTTTTAGGACAAGATGGATTCTTTTACATGGTTTTGCCCTGAAACCTGGCCAGCGTGGCAGCTGCTGGCTGCCCAGGGCACTTATTTCTGGGGTCAAATTCAGTCCCTCTTTCCAGTTTCTGACTGCTTTTCCCTGCTTTTGAGTGTTAGCTCCCCAAGGAGAAAGCAGGTTATCTTTGAAGAAAGGGTGCTGCAGCACATTTTATTGATACTGGCTGGGAGCTGTGGTGGGTGCTTTCTTGTGCTGGGCAAGTTTTACTCCTAATTTGCCAAATGAATGTGGGTTTTCAGCCCTGGAGTCAGCATTTCACTCTGATGGCTTTGAGTTTCACTGTGTAGTTTGTTTTGTCCTTGTACAAATACAAACTGCTGCAAGTTGTACTGAATCCTTTTACTTCCTGTTGTATATCTTCTCCAAAATACTTTAGGCCTTATGTTTCCAATATCCACAGCAGCAAATGTATTTCTGACTGGTTTGATTTCACAAATAACTTTCTTTTGACCTCTGGGCTTGAATCTCAGATCTAAAGGCTGTAGGCACAAAGCAAATAAATAAGACTTATTCCCTGCCCAAACCTGAACTGGTATGATTGAATATTGATGATCAGTTCCCCACAGTCCTAGATTGTGCATCTGAATAATTCAGAACCTAACTAATATAAATTGTAAATGAAGTTTATTACTGCAGAATCACACGCAAAACATTAAGCCCAGTTTGTGTGTGGTGCAGTTCAGTGTGAGGGCATTGGAGGGCTTTTCCAAATGACCAACATAGAGAATTCTGCATTTTAACTTATGCTCAGCTGTAGAGTGGTGTCTCTGCTGCATAAATCCAAACTGGAGGCAAGAAGTGGCCTCTCACCACTGTGTGCACAGTGTGTGTCTTTACTACCTACAGCCAGTATGTAGGGGATGTGCCTCTTGGTTTTTTTCTCTAGCTTTTTCTGATGATGGTGATAATGCAGAGAACTACAGCTAAATCACTAGATGGTGTAAATATTATAAGTACTACTTGCAGAGTCACATTGTGGTGTTGATGTGAGGGATTTGGGACTGTGTTGCCTGTGCTTATGGAAATGAAGCTGGAAGTGGAGATGTTGTGCTGCACTTCCACAGGCTGAGCCATTGCATGGGCTTGGAGGGGCCCTCCTCACCTGCTCTTCCAACCAACTGTGAACAACAGCACTAAGAAAATGGGTAATCCCATTAAAAATTAAAAAGGAAGGGAGGTGATGGTGCTTAAAAGTGTGTGTTAAGAACAGTTCCCAGTGTTGTGGAAACACTCTTGGTTCCCTGGTTCCTGCTCTGGGATGGTGGCTGAAATGTTATTGTAAT
Organism: Geospiza fortis; assembly: GCF_000277835.1. Lineage (NCBI taxonomy): Eukaryota > Metazoa > Chordata > Aves > Passeriformes > Thraupidae > Geospiza > Geospiza fortis. Next base: position 3,122,858 of record NW_005054308.1, on the reverse strand, counting down.
AAGGGCATGGAGAAACCTGGACCTTGTGTTATCCAGCTGGGTATGTTGTTGGAATAGATGATCAATGCTCAGTGAAATACATAAATAATCTTCCTCTATTTCATTTCATTCAGCAGAGGAGGGACCTTTCTTCTGTAGTTTACATTCTGTTGTGCACATGAATGTGGATGAGTGTTGTGTGTCTTTGTGTGCAGACTTTATTAATAGACAAATATACTGATGAGAATTTTCCTGGTCGTTCTCATCCCCACCCCCTCCATATCCCCCTGGCCATTTAGTTCTATTTTATTCCTATGACTGTGGCCAGTCTTGCTTCAAAAAAAGTAGTGTTCACATTTGGGTCTGACTTATGATTTTTTTTTGCACTCTTGACTATGCAGATTTTAATTGAACATCACTTTAAAGAATGTGAAAAAGAAAACTCATTAATAAAGATGTTATTTATGAATTGTCTCATTTTGTTTTTACATTGCAACAGCTCCTTAAGAGAAATGAATGCACATTTCTAAGATCCTACTAACTACTTCTGACAGTGGCCTGTATTTCACAGCCGTGACCCTATTTACCAGCATCTCTGGGTTGAACATTTCTTTTGCTTTGATGTAATTAAAATTGGGGTCTAGTATGTATGGTATAACTGAGAGGTGATTGCTGTATTTCAGTCGTGGTTTAATACATTTTTCAGCAACAATTTTTGGCATTGGAGATGGAAAAGCTCTCCAAGCTTTCTCATTCATCCTCTGCCAGATCAGGATTATTTCTGTGTTCAGGTCCTGACTATGATGTGCCAAAGGTGACCTGTGGCATTCACTGGAGTACAGTACCTGCATGCATGGGAGCTTTATTGTGGTTTGATAATTGGATCTGAGCATCAAATAAAGAACATTTGGCATTCACTTTTTATCATAATGTCTGTTCAGAAAAATGATGGAGGTGGTCTCCAATCCCAGTGAATTCACAGGTCTGCTGGAGGTCAAATTGTTCTTCTCTTGTTGGTCCTGTCAAAGTATTTGGTTGTTTCCAACCAAAGTCCAGTGTTTCTGTTGACTACAACGTGCTCACATTTAGGTCACACTATTGTTAGTTGTGGACTGAGGAGTTACATTTGAGCTTCATCCACTGGGGTCAGTGGGAATGTGTAACTTCTTGCACTTGGACAAACCACTCTTTGCACTGGTATTTCTGTTCTGAAATGTGAGTGCACTAAATGTTGAAAATTGTAATTTATAAAATAAACTGCAGAAGAAAAGCTGAAGGTGAAAGTGTTCTTTAACGTGTTGTCGATGCATTTGTTATTATCTTGTCCCATCCTATGCTGGAAATACAAGTATTGGGAATAGAAAATAAAATTTTGCTTGAAATTTGAAGGAGTTTTAAACAGGTAGTTCTTGTCAAATTATCAAAATCAGGAAAAAGGTGTGCTCAGTATATGGTCTAGGAGTGAGTTTGGGTTTTCTTGGGTGGGTATAGTAATAGTTCTGTCTCATTTTTGCTCAGTTTCTGTTCATGGGTGTATGGAAAAAAATCCTCTATCTGGAAAACTCTTTGAACGTGGAAAAAATTGCCTTTCCTTTGTTGCAGTTCTAAAATAAGATGGAAAGATATGATCTTAGAGGTGAGTGATACATCCTTAGAATCCAGCTGTGCTCTAGGATTGGCCCTCTTGGTGGGACTATGGAGTGGGGGTTGCCACTGAGTTCAAATTTATCAAACTGAGTGTAGCCCACAGGAGAGTGTGTTAACCTACTGTTAGAGAACTGTTTTCCAACCCTAAGCATACATTCTCCTTAGTTTACATTTTTCAAATTATTTTTGTCTGCTTTTGAATTACAATTAAAAATTTGGTGAGCAAGTATGGTAAAATAATCATTTAAAAAATATATCCCTTGTTTTTCTTATGACCCTGTTTCTCACTGCGCATGTTGCATCATAGTAAGAAATCTTACAGTAATATTTTGGAGCCCTTGATGCCTTTCATTTCAGGGCCTCAGAGCTTTCAATCTGCTAATGTTGCCTCATCATCCTTTTGAGTGGAAGGGCTCCTGTCCTTGTTTTCCCTCTGGTGCCAGTGGTGGCTGGAGGGATTGGGTCATGCTTGGGCTCTGCCTGAACAAGAAGAGCTCTCGCAGCAGCCTTGAAGGAAGTGGTGCCTCCCTGACGTGGGCACTGTTTGCCCATGTCTGTAACAGGGTGACAGAAGCCTCCCTCACACAGAAGCTGCTGGAGATACCTCACAAACCTTGTGTAAATTAGTGGCACACTGGGCTGTTTGGGGGGAGCTTTATTCCAAATCCTGAGAAAGAGAAACCTCTATCAAAGAAGGAATTCTGCTTGTGTTTTCAGAGCCATTGTCAGACACAATGCAAGAGAGAAGCAATATGAAGTTTACACATGTTGTTTGCCATTATTATTTTGTGAGGAATGAAGAAAACCCAGAAAGTTCCTCTGTGGGTAGTTGAAGTTAACTGAGCTGCTGTGAGTCTGACTGCAGTGAAGAATGTGTAACAGATCCTCACACATGTGACTGAGGGATGAGTCTATTTATGTCTCTGTAAACATGAAATTATGAAATGCACACCATGGAGATGGGGCTGGTGAAGTCCTTGGCTGACCTGGTCAACTGTTTGCACCTCTCTGGGAGTGCAAAGCAAATTTTAACTTGCTGCAGAACATTGTGCTGCTGGAAGATGTTTAGTGAAAGGGAAGCAGGTTCATGCAATAAAACAAAAAAAGCATCCTGTGTGTTACCAGATGAGAGGGAAAATGCTGTGAGTTTCTGTAATAATATCTCAGACACCTTGTGGGCATAAGAGCACTTGACAGAGTCTAGAAAAAAAAAACCCACAATAATTCTTCTTTTGTATGTTCCAGATCTGAAATAAACAGATGTGTGGCTGAGACTTGGATCCTTTCTACAAAATATTAAAAAGTGCAAATCTCAATATTGCAAAAGAAAGAAAAAGATCTGAGAGAAATGGGTGATGGAGACTTTGCTTTTGCACTTTGCACTCATTAGATGGTTCCAGACCTGCACAGGACGAGGTTTTGCTGGGGAAGGAGCTGATCCTACCCTGAGTCCTTTGCTGGAGCCTTCTGGGATCCAGCCCATTGCCACAGGGGGTGAGTGGGAGGGCACTGGGCAGGTGCTTGCTGGGACAAGGAGCAGCCTGTCTGTGCAGGCACAGGAGTCCTGCCACGTGGGAGGAGACCCAAAGCCTGCCCTGGGAGCTGGGTGAGAAAATCATGCAAGGAGGGACAGCAAAACTCCATCCAGCCTGGCCCTGAACAGGGACAGGACAGCCTGCCCTGGACAGCCTCTCTGGGCAGCCTGTGCCAGGGCCTCACCACCCTCACAGGAAGGGTTTGTCCCTAATATCCAGTCTAACCCTGCCCTCTGTCAGGGTGATCCCATTCCCCCTTACCCTGTCACTCCATGCCCTTGTCTGAAGTCCCTCTCCAGGTCTCTTGGAGCCCCATTAAGTGCTGGAAGGGTCTGTAAGGTCTCCCTGGAGCCTGCTTGGCTCCAGAATGAGCAACCCCAGCTCTCTCAGCCTGTCTCCAGAGCAGAGATGCTCCAGCTCTCAGAGCATCTTTGTGGCCTCCTCTGGAGTTGCTCCAACAAATCTCTGTCCTTTTTATTTACTCCATTTCTGATTTTCTCATTTTTGCAGAAGAGGCAATCAAACTCCCACCTCATTTTCAGCAAATGCTTGAGCACAGTCCTTTCAGAAACAGATGGTGCCCCTCCATTCACACACAACATCCCCCAAACTCCTGGAGCAGCACGTGCCTTCATCTCCCTCCTGTGCCATGCAGCCCACAGGGCTTGTGTTGCAGCACTGCATCCGACCCCTGCAGCCTATGTTGCTGTGTCTCCCTGGGGAATTGCCTGCTCCCAGTCCTGACCTTTAGAAAGTTTGTGGGTTTTCTGAGCTGAGTAAAAAATCAGGCGAAGTGGAAAGAGCAGCCTTCTAGCTCACAAGCTTTCCACAGTACTGGAAAGGTTCTCAGTGGAAAGCTGAGCCTGTTGGGAAGGATTCCGTGAGCAGCCTAGGTTGGCATCTTACTGATGTGCAAAAGCCAAAGAAAACCCTAAAACCTCAAATTCAGCTCATACCCCCTATTGTCTGGCTGGGCAGCTCTGCCAGCAGTGAAGTGTTGGTGACTACTGTGGAAATTTTGACTAGAAATTACTTTTAAATGGTTTTCCTATGAGCTTCCTAATTGTGTACCATGGACAGCATAGAACAGTAGGATGACAAGGAAAAAATGTGTTAAAATTTCACATTAACTGGCTACTTGCTGATATTTATGCCCCAGTTTAAGTTTATCATGGTGTGCAACCCACTTTTGGGGTACTTAGCAGAAATCATCCTAGTCATAGTTTAAGCATTCATTTTATTCCCACTTTCAAGTTATGTTCTCATGCTTTTCTTTGCCTTGGACACACAGAATCATAGAACTGTTTAGGCTGGAAAAGCCCTCTAAGACCAAGTGCAACCATTAACACAATTATTAGTGTTAATATGATTAGTGTTATATGTTATATAATGTAATCAGTGTTAATATGCTGCTCTGGGCCCTGTGCATTCCTCCTGCCCTTGAGATGAATCCCAGCCCAACTGGACCATAGCAAGTGTTGCTCAAGCACTCAGTACTGCAGCTGCAAGAGATTTGAGCCATGATTTGATTTATGTCCCACAGGGAACTGCAGCATCAGGTATTTAGGATAAGATGCTGAGTATAATTTGATCTTGACAGCTTATGGGGTTAGAAGGACAAATGCTACCAAAAGTCTTGTTTCTTTTCTTTATTGGTACTTATTCAGTTGCAGAAGGACAGGAGGAGAATTATTCAGGTTTTGGTGCATAGGAAAAGCAGGATCAAATCTTTCATTTTGCACCTTTAAACTCTCAAGGCTCAGTTTTGCCCATGCAAAATTTGTTCATCCCTCACATGCTGCTGGTGCTGCAATTGCTGGACTGGGGTGATGTATCTGTGAGTGACAGGGGGGATTCTAGCTCCAAAAGAGCTCCTTTGATCCAGATTTCCAAAATATATAGTTAGGATCTGTGTAAGAGAAGTGGATAATTTGGATGATGGCCTCCTTTTCCCCATGAATTTTTGTAAGTAGAGGTGTCTCATTAACCAACAGTTGTGTTTTCTGCCTTGTGGCAGTTTATAGAAACTTGATATTTCCAGATATTTCAGCTCTATCGTTTAGATAATTGACTTTCCTTGCAAGCATTTGTATTTAAACAGCAGACAGATTGGCAGTGAGATGTGGTTCATGTGAATGCTCCTCATAAAAAACCATTACAAAAGCAAACAGAACTCCAGGTTCACTGAGGAATAGGAGCAAACCAAGGCTTAACCAGCCATGAGTCAATGCAGAAATGAAGTGCCTATTTATTGGTAAATAAAGGCTGGCTCCCATTCCCTGCTTCCAAGCCCACATACCCCTGAGGGGTTTGGAAAGTGGTGATGCAAACTGATGAGTCACAGTTTAGAACAATAGTTTCTTCATGTGAAATGACTCAGGATAAAAGAAAAACAGGTTTTTCAAGAAGCTGATGAAATTACAAAAAAAAATTAAAATAATAAAACAGTAGGACACCTTGAACCTTGTGTTGAAAGTATATTTGTTTGTAAAGGGCAAGGTGGTGGGTGCTTGAGATCAGGGGATCAGGTTGTGCCTGCTTTCAGCTCATTTTCTACTGCCAGAGCAGGCATGGGGATAACCAGAGAAAAAAAAAAAAAAAAGTGTATGAGCACCATGTATCAAAGAACATCTCATGTAATACTGAGGGGTGGCCTTTGCACCACAGTCCCTGCCCTCTCCTCTTTGCCCAGTGTGAGGTGAAGGTGTGTCCTGCTGGGCAGAGGGCAGCACAGCTCCCTGTGAGGTCTGGTGGATTCTCTTGGGATGGGAGATGTCCCCTGCCATGGCCCAAAGAGCCTCTTCATGAACTAAGGGCTCTGCTAGGCACAGTGCTATAAAAATAACATATCCATATTATAGATGTGTTGTTATCTATAACATCATCCATATTAGACATATCCCTTTTTCCTCCAGTGAAGGTGGAGTATGCTGCTCTGTAGTTTTCATGGCCCCACAAATATCCATGACAGGTGTTTTGTTGAGTATTATGGCAGAAATTATCACCTTAGAAACCTGAATGCAAATATGTACAAATTTTCTTAAGGATTTAATTACAACAGAACAAATAGGCAAAGGAGAAGGCAGGCCACAGTCTGTCAATGAAAACACCATAATCAGATTAATACAGCAGGCCAAAATCCAGGCTCGTTTCCTCTCTGTACTATTTGTATCACATGATGGGTAGCAAATTTCCCAATACCCTTCCTCAGCCCTTTGTGTCCTACACTTTGTTGGGTTTGTCTGAAGGAGGAGGGAGCTGCTGTCTTTCTGGGCTGCTGGCATCTCCCCAGTCCAAGGACTCCATGCCCAGCTCAGGTGTCCTTCCAGTCAGGCGTGCTCCCGGGAGGATTCCTGCTCTCACTGCTTTCCTTCCATCCATAGGTGGCAGCAGGCTTTAAAATCTTTAACCTCTCACCACTGATGTTTTTTAAGAGCTCAGGGAGTTGTGCAACGATCTCCAGAACTACTGTGCACAGAGCTGGGGAAAGAGGAACGGATTCTTTTCAAGGAATGAAACGTCCTTTGCAGCTGTTTGCTGAATTGTGAAGACAAACAGCAGAAAGTCAAACTCAGGAGCAAGAAAGGGCAAACAGGCGCCTGTTTGGGGCCAGCACACCCTTGCAAAGGGCAGCGATTTCATCAGATAAGCAGCTCAGGAAGACTAATGTGGTTAACAGCTTTCCCCTGCAAAAGCATGCGGATGCAAAAAGCTGTGGTGTGGATTTTAGCAGCTCTGCTCTAATTTGCTTCTGTGTGCCTCTGCCTCAGCTGGGGATGTCTCCTCTCCCTGCCTTGGTGCTGCCTGGCTGCTCTCTGGGTCAGCTGAGGTGGCAGGGCCAGCTCTGCATGCTGGGGACACGGGGACAGCAAGGGGCACAGTGGCTGCTGCTGCTCCAGCAGCACATGGAGCACTCTCCGCTCCATGGTGGTGTCAGCTGCAGCTCCAGAGGCTGCTCAGGATCTCCAGGGCTGGGATCTCCACCTTGATCTGGCTGCCCTGGGCTGGGCAGGGCTGTGAGCCAGCCCTCCTCCAGCCCCCCAGCCCAGCTCCTGGGCATGGAGGAAGGTCAGCATCACTGCCTCTCCTCCCATTAATTTCAGGTTGTGAGTCCCCGCCTGAGCTGTTCAGCACCTCCTGGGGACCGTGGTGCCACGTGCCAAGCACACTCCAGCGCCTGACTGTGCTCTGCCTTCTATTCCCATGTGTGTGGTGCCAGCTCACACAAACAAATCAGATCCTGCTGACAAGGACCAAAAGCCAGGTGGGCTGGAGGTCAGAGGGCTCCCTAGAATGAGGCACTGGGTCACGGCCACCTCCCAGGGTGATTAATTGGGAATTTGTTAAGGCATGGAGAAGGAAAAGGTCAGCAGCAGGTGCACTGGCCAAGGGTGAGGGAAACCCTCCACAGAAGTTATTATACTTCTAATTAATCACTGCTCCAATTGAAGGAGACATTCTTTTCTACCTGCCCAGTAGCTGATGGGGTGTTGCTGGAACAGTAGTAATGACTCACTTGGAAACCACAAAGGTGACAGGAATTTTGACAGACAATCCTAAATAAAACCTTGCATGCTTTACAGGGTGCTTATAAGGTTAAATAATAATAAAGTTATAGTTAAGTAGTGCCTATATGCACAGGGAGTTTTGTGACTTGGCCTGGAGGGGAGGCACCCAAAGGAGAAGAAGAAAGCCTGGGTTTGTGGATGGATGTCTTGAGGCTGGGAGGGAGCAGGATCAGGCCTGGTGAGCAGAGGGGCTGGGAGGGGATGGTTCTCCTTAGCAGGGACAGAGCCCATCCAGCCTTCTGCATGTGCTGGGCTGGGGGCTGTGCTCAGCTGAACCTCAGGGAAAGGCATCTTCCCCACATTTACATCCCCAGCCTCATTTTCTGA
>NW_005054308.1:3111502-3114782 GCF_000277835.1 Geospiza fortis | reverse complement strand
AAGCTCATGCAGACTAAAATTAACTTTTCCCAATAACATGATTACATACACGTTTTACACAGCTGGCTCTCACAAGGCAAGGAGGGTTTCATGTGGGGGTGCAATGCTGGTGCCAGTGCTGGGACATGGGACACCAAGGGTGCTGTGGGTGACGAGGCTGCCACATGCCTGGGCAATCATTAGCCCACAGCCCTGGCAAGGGAATGGCAGAGCCCCTGCTGCACTGCAGAGCTCTGGAGTGAAGCACAGCCTCTTGTTTACAGCCACGAGCTGGCTCTGCAGGCACAATTACCCCTATTTTGACACCTCTCAGGAGCACTGAGTGACGGCTCTTGGAGAGGAGCAGCAGCTCCACTCAGGCTGCCGTTGACAGTTCCAGATGACAGGAATATGAAGGCTTAATTATGATATAATTAAGTTGAAGTGATCATCTCACGTCTGTTTAGTGTCTAACATAGAATGATCTGGTGATCTCAGTCTAGTTTGCAGTGGCCTTTGGTTACAAACCAGGAGTGTGGGGGTGGGAGTGGGTGCTGAAATCCCGGGGGGAAAAGGGGGTCAGGGAGAGAGGTCCTGCCTGGGCAGTGGAGGCTGCCCAGGAAACTGGGCTTCTGCAGTGTTCTGCCTGTATTTGGGTGGATTTTTGCTTTGCCTCCTCCAGGAACTTCCCAAAGAATGATTGCTGTGTCAGACAGCTGTGAGAACAGCAGTTCTTCATCTGCTGGAGCATAAAATGCCGATTTGTGCGTGACACAGGCAGTGGCTGTCCTGTGCTGCTGCCTGGCCTGGGCTGGGAAAGGGGGAAGCCTTCAGCCTGGATCACCCTTGCTGGTCCTGAGCACCCAAGAACATCTGCCATGCTCCCAATACCCAGGAACACCAGAAAAAATAAAAATATTTTCAAAATAACCACTATTCAAATCACTGATGCATACACCAGCTTCTTGGTAGCTGCCAATGTCATATTTCCTTGGAGGCAAAGTTCAGAGGATGGATCCTGTCCAGGGTGAGCACCCCCTGTGCTGTGAGCACCCCAAGACTGAGCCTTGGTGGAGGCTGGTGCCACACAGAATCACACAGGATCAGAGAATATTCTGAGTTGGAGGAGATCCACAAGTATCATTGAGTACAGCTCAGCACACAAGTAAACTCTTCTCTCTCTTCCCATGTGGAATTGGATTTTTCAGCCTTAAATTCTAGGAATATAGCTTTTCATTTGCAGATATTCAAGATATCTTAACTATCCTCAGATGAAAAACTATAGAGCTATCTATCTATAGGTATTTACCCTTATAGATTTTCATATATAGATATCTCAAGACAGTCATTATAGATGTGCCTGTAATATACTTTTATAAGACTAAAAACCTCTGTAATTTCAGGAAAGTGTGGATGCTGGCATTGGTGGGTTGCTCAGCTGTAATTCCTGAGTAGTTTCTGTGCCCGTGGGTGGGAGCTGACTAAGGAGAAGCTCTTTAACCCCACAGCTCCAGCACAGATTTGCTCCTTGGTGGTTTCTGTGCCATCCAGCCTGGTTTGGTTGTTCTTCCCTCATCAAGTGTAGAGTAAGAAACGTTAGGACAAGTGTCAGGCCATGTTTGTGTTTTAAAGGCATTTCATGTTGGGGTTCACATCTGCCTTGGGAAAACCCAGAGAGGAGCTGCACTGAGTGGGGGACACTGGCAGTTTAGGTGTCACACTCAGTGGAAGTCCTGCTCAGGCTGGGCTCTGGTCTGTCATTCCCAGCCTCCATCTGTCCTGCTGCTCCAACACACCAAGGGCCTGCAGTTAATTCCAGAAGTTCAGCCATTGCCCTCTGGCTCAAACAGTCCGTGCCTTTACCCAGAAAAGATCTCCAAGTGCTTCTTGACTCTGAGCTGGGAATGCAGCAGCATCTGGGCAGCTGAAACAGGGCTCTGTCTCTGTCAGGTGGATTCTGCTCCATCACTACAGCAAATGCTGCTTTTAGTTATTTTCACCATTTCTTTGCATTAACCACATGGGAAGTAGCCGCTGTACAGCCAAGCAGTGTTTGTACCTGACAAGAGCCCACGATTTCAGACTCTCCACCCTTCTCCTGTGGCTTTGCTGCTCCAGTGGTTCACGTGGAGCTCAGTAAAAGTGCCAAAGCTGGGAGCCATAGCAGAGCTGTCCCTCCACAGGCACAGCAAGTGCCACTGCAGGCAGTAGGACAATTTCCTCAGCTGCTCCTAGGTAATCCCAGGGGATGAAGTTGCTCTGCAGGCACTCGGTGTAGTCCACATGGCAATGCAAACCAGCCCAGTGGCACTGCACTCCCAAAAATGCTTTCCCCAGCACTGGGATGCCTGCCCAGAGTCAGCAGTGTCCAGGCTGGAGCAGGCACAAGTGGAGTGTTCATCATCAGGATCTTGGCAGTGGCCTTGCTGGGGCCTCATATTCCTGCAGGAAAGAGCAATTCCCATGTGCTGCTACCACAAAAGCTGTTCCTTCTTGCCCAGCCCTGTGTCACTCTGGGTCACCTCTGCTCCCTGTTCCAGGGACTGGTCTGGGAGAGTTTGAGTGGGCTGGGGAAAACCCTGTCTGCAGCAGGCTGAGTATTATTCCTTTATGAAGGTTTTATTTATTTATTTTATCAGCTCCAGCCTTGCTCCCACCCACCAGCTTGTGCCACCAGGACAGGCACACAGGGACAACCCAGTGTCATTTGAAGGAACACAATGGCTCTGGTGTTCTGCACCACAACCACCTGCCCGTGGGGCTGGAGTGCCAATTTGCCATCAAACTAGACTTGACAAGTCATCAAACTATTGTGGTAACATCTTCTTTGCTTAGTGATGTAAACACTGTTTACATCACTGAGCAAAACCTGTGCACACACAGAGCACGAGGAAGCCGGTCCCCAGGCTGCAGTGGTGCTGAGCATCCTGGCACACCTCAGGATGCTCATGGACCTCGGGCTCCATGTCCTTATCCCTGTCCCCGTCCCCGTCCCCTCTGCTGGAGCAGGAGGGTGCCCAGCAGGGCTGTGCAGCCGCAGTGAGGGGCAGCTCTCCTGGAGCAAAGCCCCTCTCACTGCAGCAGAGCCAACACAAACTGCTCGGAGAGCACTGGGGAGGGAACATCAGCCCTGCTTTGCCTTCCTGCAGCCAGCTGGCCCAGATCGAGCGCAAAACCCCGCAGCCTTCCGAAAAGCAGCAGAGCCTCGAGCAGAGCTGTGGCTGGCGGTGGAGGGGCAGGAAGGAAGGAAGGAAGGGGAGCCGGGCTCTGCCGGGAACCGAGCGGCTCTGCCGGGAACCGA
>NW_005054308.1:3061211-3111468 GCF_000277835.1 Geospiza fortis | reverse complement strand
CGGCCCCTGGCGCCGGCTGCTGCTGCTGCTGCTGCGGTGACTCACGTGTTTTGCAGCGAAGATGATGCCCTCCATGCCGCCAAGTGATGCCCTCCATGCTGCCAAGTGATGCCCTCCATGCCGCCAAGTGATGCCTTTGCTTTCTTCCCCTCCCCAGGTGAAGGTGCCAAAACCTTTCCAGTACCTAAAGGGGCTGCAATGATGCTGGAGAGGGACTTTCTATAGGAGCATGGAGTGACAGAAACGGGAATGGCTTTAAGCTGATGGGGGGTGGATTTATATTCGATATTAAAAGGGAATTCTTCCCTGTGAGGGTGGTGGGACACTGGCACAGGTTTCCCATAGAAGCTGTGTCTTCCCCATCACTGGAAGTGTTCAAGGCCAGGCTGGATGGGGCTTGGAGCAGCCTGGGCTAGTGGAAGGTGTCCCTGCCCGTGGCAGGGGGTTGCAAATGAGCTTCAAAGTTCCTTCCAACCCAGTTCAGACTGTGACTCCATGAGAGCTGCACTGGGAGCAGATGATGGCTCTGGGGATGGCAAAGCAGGGGTTGAGCCCTGCATGGCACCAGCAGCACCACAGCTCCTCTATATTAGGCGGGAGTTACGTTCCCTGCTCTGATGGTTTGTGGGCACAATTACTCACACTGGAGTGGGAACTGGGCATCCCCCAGTGCTGCTGAGCTGCACCAGAGCTCAGCTGTGTGGGGCACTCAGGGAGTGAGATCAAAGCCAGCATATGGGCTGGGGGCTGGGGATGAGAGAACAGAGCTGGGGCTGGGTGGGGGGCAGAGGTGTTTCAATCCGGGCTTTTCTTTCCATTTATGTTTGACTGTGAAACAAATTCATCTGTGGAGGATCTGGGCCTGTCAGTTCTCTTGCTCAGATGGGGGCTAAGAGCATCCTAAAAGGGGCTGCAGCACCCATGGGAGGCCAGGCTTGGAGCAGAGGTCTGCCAGTGCAGGCAGTGAACTGGTGTCACCCTGCCCACTGCCCTTGGCTTTTGGTGTTTCAGGTGTCATTTGTTCCCCCACCCTGAGAGTTCTGGGCTCTGAATTCTAGTCTGGCATGAGTCAAAGTCTAAGAGCAAAATGTAAATTAAATTGCTGCCTGTGGCTGGTTTTCCACTTGTACCAGATCTCAGGAGCACCCTCAGGACAGCCCTGCTCTGAGTGTCAGGCCCTACAGGGGGACACAGTCCCACAGAGCCTCCCTGGGAAAGACAGAGGCACAAAATGAAGAGAAGGGGATGGGATATTTTGTCAGCAGAGCCCCTGCTCCTGCTGCTTCCCTTCTGAGGGCTGCAGATGCTCATTCCAGCTGGGTTTAGCCTACGGCTGAGTTTGGAAGGTGCTTCAGTTGCTGCTGCAAACAGACTCCTCGTTCTTTCCAGTCATTCAGCAATGAGACAATTCCTTGCTTATTCACCCCATCAGTACAGCCCTCCAGGTCCACAAACCTTTCCTCCAATTCCCTCATTTCCAACAAATTTCTTCCATTGATACAGAAACCAAAAGGCAAAATGAGTTTGTATATGCATGACAATTTCACTTCTGCCAGCCCCCAGCTCTCCAGCAGCCAGCAAACACCACCCTCAGACTGGAAAATCAGCAGAAATGTGATTTCTGTGTGATTCCTCGGGCTATCAGAGAGTGCTGCCACCTGCCTTAGTGTAAGGTAATTCTGCTGCTGTTGTCCACTTAATTATCAAGAGGTGAAAACCCTTGGCTAAGCCAAAGACTTTATGAAACGATTAAAAAAAAGCCAGCGAGCAGTCTCTGAGGCCAGTAATGGCATCCTGTGTTCCCCCATTAGGAAGCAGAGGTTACACTGAGTTTCAGCTCTCAGGTCACATTTTCCAGCAGGCAGCTGTGAGCCAGGGGCAGAGTGACATCTCTCTTAGTGCCAGGTGTGGCTGTTACTTCACCATCACTGAACATCCTCTAATGCTCGGGATGGAAAACACTGCAGATGCCTGTCAGGGGCTGGTGGGATGCTGGGTGGGAGCTGTGGCTGTTGATGGAGCGGGGGAGGCACAGCCACTCCTGGCTCACTCTGGCTGTGCCAGTGCCATGCCATGCCCTTGCCACTCCCAGCCTGTGCTCCTGGAGCTCAGCTATTTATGCTCCTTTATTTACACTCCTCTTTCCTCCTGGTGTGTTTGTATGAGCTGGTTTTGGAGCTGTTGTGCACCACACACAGAGGACTGGGGGGATGCTCGCAGGCTTCAGATCAGAGCAGTGACCTCAGTCCTCACGGCTCAGCAGACATCTTGCTCTTGCTGTGCCAATAAATGTGCCTTGTGGCTGACTGTGCCCTGGCATCCTTGTGACTCAGCCTGAAATCTCAGCCATGGGTCCTTTTGCTGCTAGGAGAGAGCTGGTGCTGAGCAGGTGATGCTTGTGGCACAGGGATGAGTGTCCCCAGCCTGCCTCTGGCCACACAGTGATGCTGCCTGGCCCGTGCTGCTCCAGAGCTGCTCCCTGTGGGGTGGATTAAAAAACCTGACTGGAACCAGCTCATTGCTCATGGCTCTCCAGAACAGCCCTTCAGGGGGGCTGGAGCGTGCCAGGTCTGTGTGCTGGCCTCTCTGTGTGTCGAGGACTCCTGTGTCCCCCAGCATGGCACCTGGCTCCAGCTGGCTTTGGGAATGCAGGGCACAAGGGCTGGCATCCTTGTTGCTGTGCTTTACCCCTAAACTTACTCATTTTAAAGCTGGAGCTGCAAAAATTGCTGATTTCCCTCTTTTAGAAATGCTTTATTTATCCTGCTTTCTTATTAAGGGCAGGAATTCATCCCCTGCCTGACAGTCGCTCTGTGGAGTGTCAGTGTTATTTGTGGTATCCCACACAACAAACACCTATTTATAGCTGAGCAGTCTTGGACGGGGTTTTGGTACCTTGTTGTCTGCAGGGAATTTTCTCTCTTGCAGGGTACTGCACTCCAGCCTGCACAGGGAGATGTTTGGATGGAGGCAGAGCACGTGGCAGGTCCATTCCCACATGGATGGCTGGTGTCCTCAGCAGCTCTCTCTTGGGAATAATTTTCCTAGGAGTTATGGCTGCAGATATGTTATTTTGCCTTCTTGACCTGCCGTTTTTTTCCCTGGAAAAAACTCCATTTCATTGATCTGACCATTTGGAGCTCATTGCAGGGCTGCTAATGACCAGGTGGAACAGCAGTATTTTAACCTCTGCATTTTCTCCTCGTGCTCAGTGTCAGCATTATAAAGTACCACTTAAAATGTAAGCACAGGCAGTCAATTACTTTAATCTTTATTACATCTGAATGTACAGCAGCTACTCCTGTGGAAAAACACTGCTTCTGATACTCAGCAGAGTGGGTCTGGCTGGGAAACACCATCCCAGCACTTCAGGAAATGCCAAAATCCCACTCTGGGAAACTCCATCCCAGCACTGCACACACCAGCAGAGCTCAGACTCCCCCAGGGCTCGTTTCTCAGGGCACCCACAGCACTAACAGTACCACCAGCACCTGACTTCTGATTTTAGAAGGGAGCTGCATTCCTCTTACCACCTCATTCCCCTATAAACTCTGCTGTTTGCATGATTTATACCCAATGGCAGACAAGGTGCAGGATCTGTGCCCACAGCACTCGTGGATGAGGGATGGGTATGGGCAGAGCTGTGAGCCCACCCTGTGCCCCCAAACCTTGCCTGGGTCCTGGGCACCTCCCCACCACGACTTCATGATGGATCCCAGCATATCTGGCCATCTCAGGAGAGGGAAGAGCTGCCTGCAACCAGCACCAGTCCCAACTCATCCCCAAGCTATATTGCCATGGGAAAACATATTTGTTTAAACCTTCCATGAAAAAATACCTAGTTAGACTCTCCACAAGTCTAGTTTTCACTTGTGCATTAAACAAACAGAGAATGAGTTTGTCAGATAGAGTTTGGGATGGGCAAGACAGCAGAGGCAGTGCTTGTGAAACCCTCTGGATCAGCCAGGGTCGAGACTGGCTGCAGTGGGATTTTTCCCTTGTTTTGTGGGTTAGTCATAGGTTTGTTTATTTTTTTAGGGATTTTTTTCTTATTCATCTGTTGCAATCACAGCAGACACATCATTTCACAGCCCTACATGGAAATCCAAGACCAAGGAACTATTTTTAGTGCACAAAATGTCTCTCCTAAATGTATTAACTTTGGAAGAGTAAATATTAAATATGGTCTCATCACATTAGAGGCATTTATGCAGAAGTACAGCACCAGCAGTTTTAATGGTTAGGGGAAATTATGTTATACCACCAGCACTTAATCAAACACAATAAAACAAGGTCTTACTGCAATTCTTTCAGGATAAGCTGAAGGAAAATTAATTCCTTTCCACATCCGTTGCTGTTGATTTACTGACACTGGGGGGTATTTGACCCATTAGTATTTATGGGGGCACTTGCAATCTGTATGCAAAACATATAAGGACTAGCCTAACATTGATTTTGCAATTAAATTGAAATGATTCTTTGGCTACTCACTCCAAACCAAGGCATTCAGCACCATCTGTGCTGAGGATACTACAGGCAAGCCCTGAGTGAGCACCATAGCCCTGTGATAGACCCTTATGTGCTCTAACTGCCTACAAATACATGTTTAATAACAGCTTTTTGTAACTTTATTGAGGAATCATTTCTCAGGCTGGGCTGTAGGATGGTGTGGAGCTGCTGGTGGAGCCCCAGTGCCCCAGGTCTGCCTGTCCCTGCTCTGTCAGCAGTGCCCTTTGTGGCTGGTGGCCCTCCTCTGGTGATGGTGAGGGGCAGTGGGGCTGCTGCCTGGGTTTGGGACTCAGGATTGGGGTCCTGGCCTTGTGGAAATTCCTCCTGCACCTCACTCCTTCAAAAGGCAGCTTGGGGTGTAGCAGGTGCCTGTCTAAACAGGAAGATGTCAGAAATGAGCTGCTGGGCTGTTCTTGGTGAGTTGGTCAGCTTGGTTGTTTTATCTCCTGTGAAATGGGGTCTCTGGGAGAGGAGGTGACATACAGAGGTGATGTAGTCTTTTCAACAGTCCAAAATTGTCTTCCTTTGCTTGCAGGCACTTCTGTTCATTCCCATGCCCATTTCCATGATACATCCAGCTGGACCATCCCAGCCATCTCTGGTCTAATGCAGGTGCCAGCAGGCAGGGATGCATCTTCCCAGGAATTTGGCCAGCTCTCTCTTCCACGAGCCTTAAATATTTTGGAGACAAAATCTTTGCCAGTTTGTAAAGATGATGCCTCATGTTCCCCAGCATCAGATCTCTGAGATCCATCTGGGCTTGGCATCATCCCCTTGGACATTTTGGGGCTGGGAAAGGGGTTGCTGTTTCAAGTTAAACAATAACAGTCAGGCTGGCCTTGCTCCCTGCTCCATGGAATTGAACTCCTGAATATCTCCCTGCCTGGAACAGGTGAAAAACTTGTGAGAGAAGGCAACTCTTGAACTGGCTGACAGGTTCATGCACATTGCTGTGGGCATCACACCTGCACTGAGGGGCTCTGGGGACTGGACTGGAGTTTGAGTTCATCACTGGGGTGCCTGGAGAGCTGTGAGCAAGAACACAGCCCAGTAACAAAATCCTTAGTTTTTAGCAATAAACCAACCCTTTCCCTTTTCATTGAAGAGCTAAATTTGAGGCCATGGTAGTTGCTGCACCCCCAGAAGACCCATCTCAGATGAATGGTTTTGCTCTGACTTCACTGTGCACCATGACCTACCTGATTAATCAATTAGCCAACAAACTGAACTAAGTATGTCTGCTAAATAGCTCCTTTTCCTTCAGCAGCTTGGGCACTTGGGCAATTTTACAGAAGAAAAATATGCCAGCAAAGGCCAAAAAAGGTGGAAGAGCCATTCCTAATGACTCGAATATTTGCTGAAGCAAGGCAGCACCCTTGTCTGTGGCCTCCAAACCAGCCAAGCATGCACAAGATGTGGATACCAGTTTTTAAAGCTGTGTGATGAGCCCTGTGCTCCCACCACACTCCACAGGTGGAGGGTCAGGCCACCAAGCACAGCCCATATCAGCAGTCACAGAACTGGGCTGGAAGGGACCTTAGAGACCATTTAGTTCCCATCTCCTCCCATGGGCAGGGATGCCACTCACTGGATTGGCTGCTGGCTGAAATCAGCAGGATGCAAGGAGTGTCTCACAAACAGGAACACATCACTGGAGAATTTTGGATTTTGCAGCTTGCTTTTGCTCCCATGAAGAGCAGATCTAGCAGTGTGTTTCCCTGCCTGTTAAACCAGCTCCTGGTGCAAGAAGCTGTTCCTCTGAGCATCCTGTCTCACAGCAGGACTTCCTCTGTGGGCTTTGCTCCAAGTCTGCAAAACAAGACTTAAATCTCCACCAGAGAGGTGGCTACTTTGAATTACAGAAACTTTCAGGCATGGGGGACTTTGTGAACATCCTCTTGCTTGGGCTTGCCCTTCCAGCTGTAACAAACATCTCCAGCTGTGTTTCCCCCAGAGCTGGCCAAGATTTGGCAATGGAAATGCAAAGAAAGTTCAAAAATGTGCTACTCACAGGCAGAGTGGCTGCATCAGCAGGGCTGGACCAGAGCTGCATCCCTGGGATGAGCTTGCTCTGTGTGACCATGCTCACTACACCAACACGAGGTACACAGAAAACACTGCTTTATTGACTGCATTAGCCAACACATTGAGGAATGCAAAGGGGTTTCTTTTCATAAGCAATGGGCCATGGTCCCAATGTGTATTAAAGCATACACTGTATCTAAACAGGATGAAAATAATGGCAGACAGAGATATTCCAAGGCAACACAAATAGCATGCATAATACAGTCTCACACAGAACGAGTTTGATAACATTATATTGCTTTAAGGATTAACTAACATGGAAAATGTACAAAAAGGAGAAATAGGTTTTTGCATTAATGAAAAATACATTTTTTCTCTACAAAGGAATTTCTAATACAAGAAAATAAATATTGCAACATAAGCCAAAAATAATTTAAAATTGCTCTTTTCAATATATTTTCAATATTTCTCTTTTGTATTAACAAATGGCACATCACGTTCTTTGAAACAAAGAAAACAGAAGGGTTTCTCCTCCTGCGACATTCATATCGTTTCCTGTAACTGATGTGAAGTGGGTTGGTTTGCATGTGGAATGGTGCAAACTGCAGGGGATTTCCTTAAAGAACAACCAAACCTCATGCCCTGCCCTGTAGCAGCATCTTCCTGCAGCCTGCATCCATCCTGGCTCCATTGTGCATCCAACCTTCCGGTGAGCTCCATGGGACAGCAGGCATCCTAACCCCATAAAACAGGTGCAAGTGAAAAAAAAAAAGAAAAAGAAAATAAAAATGAAAAAAAAAAATCAAAAGATGGGTGTGGGGAAAATGGGAGTGTGGAATGGGAGCTGTCCTTGGGAAACTCCCTCAGCCATCAGGGCTGGGGCTGGTGAGGGGCTGTGCCCAATCAGGGAATGATGCTTTCTGCATCCTCATCTCAACAGTGGCTGCTTCTCCAAGGAAACAGGTGCTCTTACAGTGCAAATGTCAATTCCTGCAGTTTATACATCTTAAAAGATAACATTTCTGTACTAAAATAAACCTTTTTTTTTCTTCTCTTTCTATTCATTTCAAAATACATTTACATTAACATCAAAAATATTTTCCTTGTGCATTTTCTCTCCAGAACACCAGACTCCCCTGCTCCCAGGACACTCCAGGCAGGGGATGCTCTGGGGTGGCTGCAGCCATCCTACCATGGTCCAGCCCTTGCTCAGCCCCAAAGCTCACCACAGCCCTTTTCCTCCTCTCTATTCCTGCCAGCCCATTCTTCTCCCTGTGCCCCACCAGCTTGCTTAGCTTTTCCCCCATCTCCTGATGGCAAAACATGATGCCTGATGTTTTGGGAGTGTTTCAAACTGTGCTATTGCCCAGTGTTGGAGGTGCCAGGTTGGTTGTTCTTTAAAGTTTCCCCATTTTTGCTTTCCTGTACTGAGAAGACAAGTAGTGCAGAAGCTGATGAATGGAACTGTGTACAGTGAAATTTGTGGATTGCTTTTTTTTTTAACCATAATTGAGTGAAGCACACGGAAGCAAGATTCATTAAAAGGCAGTATATTGATTATTGTTATGACTCGTATACTAGGATACTGGAGCTAAAGCTAGCAAGCCTGATAAGATAAACTAAGTCCTATTTACTGTATTTAACATTATCTGAACATACTGAGCCTTAATTAATGAGCAGACTTTCATTTCCAACCTCAATGGATTATGCTAATTTATAACAAAGGTAGTTCCTGTTTTGTTGGTATTTTGCTGTTTTTTTGTTTTCTTTTTTTTTCCCCCCACTAATAACTTGTGTCACATTTTCCCATCTGAGGAAGATTCCTTCCCAGGCACGGTCAGTCTCAGCCAGGTGAGCGCTGGGCTGAGGCAGGGCTGGGCATCCCACCCGCAGCCCCCACCAGTCGCCGTGTCTGGGATCAGCTGGGCTGTCATCGCTGATCTTTGCTGCAATTTGATCAATAATAAGGACTTTGGAAGGCTGATAAAGATGATGATCTACTCTAAAACATCAATCGAAATAGTCTCAGAGTTTCAAAAAGAAAGCTCACAGTGAAATGAGCAAAAAGCATCAGAAACCAAAATGGCAGGATGCGGTCTCGGAGCAGCAGCATCCCTCGGAGCAAGCTTGGAACCTAACGCCGCAGCAGTGTGGTATGAGTGTGTCTTTAGTCCTTGGTTGCTAAATAACTTCCAATTTTTTTTTCATAATGACAAGTTTCCGGTTTCTGGCTGTGCTGCTTGACTGTCAAAATATTTCTTTGGCATCCACAAAATTCTTTGACTGATTGGTTTGACAATTGCAAGGTTTTTTTGTTTAGTGATGGGTTTTAACCGGTTGCAGAAGTGTCCCAGGTTCGGGTTGGTTTTGTTTTTTTTTTTTTTAGTTTTTTTTTAAAACATTTTTTATTTTTAAAAAACAACAACAACAAAAGTTTCAGTGAATTCCTTTTTTTTTTTTGTTCCCTGAGCTCACACTGGGGTCACTCCAATAAAACACGTAGCATGACTAAACTGTGACCTTTGAAGCCAAAACCGAAGTAATGGTGCAATTAAGTGCAAACATGGAAATTCGCCTGACTTATAGGTAACATGGGCTTTCAAATAACATTTAAGGCTTATTGGGGACATTTTATGCATTAAATTATTGTAATATTCATAATGTCAGCTTCTGTGAATCACCCCCCCACAACGAGTCAACAGCTTGTAACCAGGATTTAAGGTTAAAAAAAAAACACAAAACAAAACAAAGGATGGAGAGGAATAAATTCACCATTTCCATTGTAGCATTTAGAAGGAAAACATAATGGTGGTGGCAACATAATTTCCCCTCAGTGACGGCACATTTGGCCTTGGGGCCATGGTTTTGGTTTGCAAGGGGGATTTCAAAGGTGCTGCCCTGGCATGGTGGGACCATGGCAGCACTGCAGGGAAGCATGGGCAAAAAAATTGCTCAACCTCCCAGGTGACACCAACCCTGACTCCCCATGGTGGTTTTAAAGGATACTTTCCTCCCCCATCCTGCCCCACATTTCCATTCTCCACTTGCTGATCCATTCACCTGAGTAAATCACTTCAGTGTTTCTAAGAACCTCACTGGGGGCATGGACGGGGAGGACTTTTGCATCCTGGCCCCTGGACGGATCCCAACCACATGGAAAGGTGAGGGGAAAAATAATGACCAAGAGGTTTTTTTTCCCTAAAAATAGAAATGCAACATTGCTCTCTTCCACCCCAAGCGTTTTCCTCCAACAAGCTTTTTGTGCTTTAGTCATTATTTATTTTAGAATCGCTTATTTCGCTTCCTTCTCTCCGCACACACAGATGGGAATTTCCCCTCCCACAGCTGGCCACTGCCGGACCCTCTACTCGCTCCCTGCTCTGAGGGCAACCGTCCCAGGCAGAAATCTGCCCCTCATTAAATAATGCCCATTAATTGAACTGTCATCCCTGCAGAAAGCACGGGCACCGGCACCAGGCACCCTCTCAGCGCCCTCAACATCGGTCCTGGCGGGTGCCGGCTCACGTTCCCAGGCAGTGGGGTCTGGCAGGGAGCCGGGGAGGGACCACTGCTGTCACAGTCGTCGATGTCGGTGAAGCTGAAGCTGTATCTCGGGCATTTCGAGAAGAGAAAGACAACAGTGCCGAATTTCCAACTATATACACATATTAAAAACCCCCCTCGCCGCGACACCAGGCAGAAATTGGACATGGCAGTTGGAACTGGGTTGAGGCCTCACGGAGCTGGCACGGTCGGAGGAGTTAGGAGGCCAGGATGCTCATCCTGACAATGTCCTCGCCGGCCGCCTCCAGCTGGCCCCGCTGCGCCCGGCCGCCGCGGGACTCCCCGTCTGAGTCGCTCATCTCGGCGTCGGAGAAGTATCCGTCCGTGTCGGCCTCGAAGCGCCGCAGGGGAGCTCCGCCAGCGCCCTCGGCCTTGGGGGGCTGCGACCGCCGCGCCCCCCGGCTCTCCTTTGGTAATTTGAACCGCACGATGGTTTTGGGGCTACCTATGGAGTCAGGCACTTTGGCCGTGGGGCTGGGCTCCGGCTGAGCGCAGCGCAGCGTCTCCTCCTCCTCCTCCTTGCTGGCGCAGCCCCGTGTCCCAGCAGGTGGATGAGGCTCGCTGGCTTTCTGGAGAGAGCCCTTCCTGGCCACCTTTTTGGCCTCGCCCATCCCTTTGCGGTCGGTGGGGAGCTTTGCCGCCCCTTTTTCCAACTTGCTGGGTCTGGAATCCAGAGCGAAGGGCTTGGCGGGATCCTCCGACAAGTTGCTGGGATTGTTAGTCCAGGGCTCCGAGCCCTCCGGGTGGCCCCCGCCCACTGCACAGGGGCTGCTCCTCTGCAGCTTTTTCTTAGTGTTCGTTCTCGTTCTGCTTTTCACTTTCTTTGTGGTCTCGCTCTGCCTGAACGGGGACCTGAGGGAATGGTCCATCATGAAGCTCAGCAAGGTCTCCTCATCCTGGAGGAGCTCCTCGGAGAGGCCAGGGGTGCTGGCCTCGTGGTGGGCGTTGTTGAGTGACCACTCGCTCATCGCCATGTTCTCCGCAGTGATCTGCACTGACTGTGCCAACCAGCTGTTGAAGAAGGTCCCGTCGATGGGGAAGGAGGTTGACAAGCCTGGGAAAAACAAGAGTGGAAGATTGCCTCAGAAGTCAGGAACAGGAACGGCCATGTTGCCCTCTCTCACCATCACCCACTCCACCAGAACTCCCTGGCACTGCAGAAACACTCAAAAGATCAACACTTGAAAGATCAACGCAGCACACCAGACACAGAGCAGGGGTTACTCCAGCACTAGTGCTGAACTTGGGGTGCACTGGGGTCACAGCACAACAACCTGAGCAGTCCCTCATATCCAGCTCTCCACAAACCTCCCTGAGTCCAAACCAAGCTTCTTCTTTCAGTGAAGATGACAAGGAATGACACATCCCAGCATAGGTGGAAACATTCTCATGCAAAGGTGGAAGAAAACAATTCAAGTGTAAGCTAAAAAATATGGTGACAGAGCAGGACTTGCGCCCAGACATGGGAATGACAAGTTCCCCAGGAAGCAGCTGCTGCAAGGCCACCCCCAGAGCTAATCAGCCAGCGTGGTGATGGCACCACTGCTACATCTGCAGGTCTGAGAACATCTCAGAAGGCGTGGAAACTGAAGAAGAGGAGCAGAGATGAAGGCTGGAATGGAAAAAGCTGAAAAACTTCCTGATAATGATCATTGAGCGCAAGAGCGAGCACTGTGGGCTGGGCTAATTGGGTCCAATTAGTAATGGGAAAGGTGCACACCTACACAGACAAAGGCAGTTTTCATCTCTGAAACAGAAACCCACGGGTTCAACATCTGAGTTGGTTTTATGGATGGAGGAAAAATGAGGTTTGATTCTGGATTTCAGGAAGAGCTTTCCTTTGAAACAGTCAGTCCAGCAACAGAGAGGGAAAAAGCAGTGGCCTGGGCAGGGTGACTCATGCCCACAAGGTTTGCTGGTAGCAGTGTCAGCCCTACACCACCCTCACCTGTGAGCAGCAACATGGGCTGTGACCCTGCACCTCCTGCAACTCACCCCAGCCTTTCTGGAGAAGACAGCACCCACCCTGACAGCAGCCCAAGGCAGGGAAGGTGAAGCAGGAGCACGGATGAACTCTGGCCGTTGTGTGGTACCCAAACACCAAAAAGCCCAGGTTTTGTGGGCAAGGGCACTGCTCAGGTCACCTTCCCCAGCCCTGCTCTGACGACAGCAGCCCCAAGGGATGCTTCAAACCCTTCACAAAATGCAGCAGGTAACAAGACCTCGGTGAAGCTTTGGGCCAAATTGCCTGGTTTCCCAAGCTCATAGCCATGCAGCTTTCCTCTGAGATTCTCCAGCCTCCATTGTTTGCTGGAATTTGCCCCAGAAAAAACAGAGCAGAGACAGAATGAGTGCAAAAGCCCCGTTTCCAAAGGTCCAACAGCTCTGAGATGACCAGAAAGCAGCATAGTCAGGTGAGCAATGTGCAAAGCAGAGCGAAGTGGTGAAGTCCAGACCACCAGACCTCCCACATAAATGCTCTGTACTCCCTGGAGGGTTTTAAAGCATCTCCAGACTGCCTGAGAGCCTCAAAGGACCAGTGCTCCCCTGTGCCCTGGCAGCTAGGCACACGTGAACTCATCACCTTCTGCCTCTGCTAGTGGAGGTGGCAGCACCAGAGGAAGTCAAGCAAAAACCCAATTCCATGTAAAAACCATATGCAGCTGTCAAAGACCTTGTCCAAAACAACCTTTTAGGCGATGGGGACCTGCTGGAGGTGGCTGAAGCATGTGCAGGGGCTCCTCACCTCCTTAGCAAATTCAAGAGATGGATGTGCTTTGTGCCTGACTCCTGGATGTTCCTGCACCACTGGCACAACCAGCATGGCCATACATGCCATGGATGGTACAGAAAACCTCACAGCCCACGTGCTGTACTCACCATCACTGCACAGCACAGAAGGCACAGGGGAGCAGCTCTACCATGGGGTGGGTAAGTCTGATTTTATCACCTGAAAGTGAAATCCTGCTCCAGCAGCACATCACAGGTTTTGTAACACATTCTCCCAATCCTGGAGCTACACGGGGGAGTTTTAAATCCCCTGCCCTGCCAGCGAGCATGTTTCTGAGCCCGTCTCTCTAGTAGGACCTGGATAATTCAGGCTGATTCCCACAAAAGTGAGATGGAAAGTGTAACTCCACCATGTTACATGCAGGAGGGATCAGGGGCTGGGACTCTTAACCCTGCTCCCCAAAAGAGGGAGCCTCCAGCATCATGGGTCAGCTCTGCGCCATAAAATCAGACTTACCCAGTTGTCCCAAAACAGTTTCGTTGACCGATTTCCTTTTCTCTGTCTTCTCAGGACTATTTTTTCTACCATCTCTTCCTTTCCTTCTTGGGTCACTTTTCTTACCCTTTGTCTTCTTCCCAGTTTGTTCTGGCATTTTTTAGAAAAAAAGGAAAACGCCGTGTGAGACGAGGCATCAGGGATGCTGCGGTGAGCGAGTTCCCCTGGGCAACCCCTGCAGTGGAGACCTGCAAACACCTCCAAGCCAAAGGGAGAGCAAGGGCCATTCTTTGGCCAGCTGTATGCTAAGCTCTCTACATCTAACGAAAATCTTAATCCTATAGGTTTTTAAAAAAATGAGATTTTAGCCTTGGAGAGGAGTGGCCACAGTGGCAGCACCACTGAAGGCAGGTAACTTGCTTGAGATTCTACAGCCACAGACCTGGACCAGGACTTTGGGGTGAGGACCCACTAGGGAGTAACCCCAAATCCTGCTCAGACCCCTTGCAGGAGCCATAGTGACCTACAAACCTGGTGCTGTGTCACCCATCACCAACAAGAGCATCTCCAGAAGGGATTCAGCTGCACAGCCAGACTGACAGAGCAAAGGTACCAACAGTTTTAAAGCCAGCCTTGATCTGACCTTTTGACAAAACTGTGCAGGAGTGAAAAAACCCCAAAGTGATATAGGTACATGAAGTAGGAAAGATGACCAGGACTGCCTATGGAAAGGTAGGGATCTAACTCTTACCTATAAAGACATTCAGCTAAAAATTAGCATTTCCTAAATGGCTTTGAACTTCTACTGGATTTATTCCTCTTGGGTAAACAGGACAAATACCCTATAAAAGTACAACTTGTATTGCCAAGTAAAATACTTTCAGCAGTTTTTACTTACTCTGTTAGGCCATTCTCCTCCAGAAGTCCAGGCTAAAACTTCTGTTAATTTTCAGAGAGGGAAGGATATCGCCCTTAAACCAAAATGTGGGTGACTCACGTAAATGGAGGCAAGACAGGCAGTTTTTCAGTCTGGCCCACAGGCTAAACAATGATCTTGAGGAAGAAATCAGTTTATTGTGTGAGCCAGCAGCAAATCCTCAGCAGAGAGGCCATGGGGTGGACAGGTCAGAGGGAATAACCTCAGCTCTCCCCCTGCAGCAGCAGTGGAAATGTACTGGGTGGGCAGGGGAGGGAATTTGCATTGCACCTGCCTGAGTCTGAATTAACAGAGGATTTACAGTCCTGGAGTTGCCAGCCAGGAACCCCTCCTGACCAAAGGACTTACAGAAAGAAAGAAAGAAATGCAAAAGCAAATTTGGTATTTGCTATGTTCCTGCCAAGTAATGGGAGGAAGGCAGACACATTTTTCACTTCGCTTACAAAATCAAAATCTAACTTTGTTTAGACAGCACAACGGGGCTAAAGAGAAACCCGAGCAGCACTTTTTGAAGAGGAACCTGTCAAAATAGTAGCCGTGTTTCAAAGCCAGACAATGTTTACTTTCCACTCAGTGCAAGAAAAATACAGGGAAGAGAGGAAGGTTCATTTTACACGGGAAGTTCTCACTGATTTTATTAAGAATCTCCTGCTTAAATGATCATTTGACAGCAGGAAAAATAAACCCCTCCTGTTCTGAGTTTTGTGTGGGAGCTGGTCCAAAAAAACCTTTGTGCCAAAACCATCTTTGGAACAACCCCAACAGACCTCAGTGGATGGCTATTGTACAGCAGCTAAAAACTGGCCTCATCCAGTGAAATAATGGAGACTTCTTCCTTTCTCCCAGGAACCCCAGGTATGGAGGGGAGCATCCTGGTCAGGAGCTGTAGAGGAGGATGCTAACAGAACCATTCCCCCCTTCCAAACCAGTAAGTGCTTTGTAATGCTGGAAAAGGCAGCAGTGAGTTATCCAAAGCTTTGGTTCCACTGGATGCTGAGTATCTGCAGCTCCTGGTGTGGTCCTGGCAGGGGAACTCCTCTTGAGCTCAGGACACTCTACAGACTGATGCTGAAAGGCACTCGGGTCCCTAATGTCTCACTGGCATAGGAAGGACCCAGATGCCCAAAACACCTGGAGATGCCAGGACCAAATTCCTGGAGCTGGGCTGCTTCCCTGGCAGCAGGGAGTCATGGGAGCTGGGTCCCAGAGGAAGCAGTCAGTCCCTGCTCAGGCTCAAGCAGTAAGTCCGTCCTGGGAGAGACAAGCAGCTCAGCTCGGCTGGTTCAGAGTGGAAAGTGCAAACACCAGCCAGGTAGGGCAGGAGGGAAAAGCATCTGCATCACAAGGTCTGAAGTGATCCCTGCACAGCAACCTCCACGCAAGCCACCCTCCCACTGTGGGTTTGTCTCTGATCACTCACCTTTAGGCAGAACAAACATCATGGGCACAGCAGCCATGCTTTTCTCAAGTACACCCATAACATTTTTGGGAAGGGCAATCGCACAGCACCGACACTGGGCAATGCAGACAACTCCAAAACATCAGCAGCAGAGCCTCAACATCAGCTCCCCATCACTGGCTGGCATCTGCACCCCACTGGTGAGGCTCCCAGCTCACCTACTCCCACTCTCCCTGGGAGGAACTGCTGGCTTCCATCCCACTGCTGCATCAGAGAGAGGGTTGGACATGAACCCCAAGGCATTTTGGGGAACACAGGTCCCCAAGGGCATTTCCAGCTGTCTAACACCTTGTCTGCAAGAGAGGAAAGCTTAAAAGCCTGTCCTGGCAAACTACCCTGTGCCTATCTCCTTCTGAGAGCTGCGAATGCTGGGCTGGGTTTGCTCAGTCCCCTGTGATGCCTCCAAAACCCACAGAAGCTGGCAGTGACAGCACATGGCAGGTGGTGCTCCTGGCAGGGATGCTGCTGGCTGGGACAGTGAGGTGGGGGTCCAGCTCAGGAATAATGTGCACATAATACCCTGGGTGCCAGGGAATGGATTTGCAATGTGGGATCCCCAGTAGTGCAAACACCATTTGTGTGTGTTCAGGGTGCTGAGCTGTACCTCTGATCCAGTAAGGACATGCAGAGCAACTCACGAGTATGCCAGGGACTGAGATTTGCAGGACCCACATCAGCCCAGAGCACACCCTGGGGCCCCAGCCCTCCTGTGCCCCACCGCTGCCTGGCCTTGGCTATCAACAGGAATTTGCATGGGCCTGAGTCACAGACATCTCAGCACACACATTCCTCAGCCTCCAAAACTTCAGTCAAAGGAGACTTTTGTCAAGGAAAGCTCAGCCCAGACAGTTCCTGAAGAAACCCCAACCATGTGATGGCTTCAAACACAACTCCAAAGCCACAAACACAACAACCGTCGGAAGCAGCTGCCAAAGCACCAGATGCTGCTGCTGGAAAAACTCTTCTGCAGCCACAGGGGCTGCTCTGCCCTGCCCCAGGAGGCACAGGAGGAGAAGGAGGAGGGAGCAGGAGCTGTGGGCTCCGGCACTGCTTGTGCAAAAGGAAAAAAAGTAGGACAAAAGGAAACCAGCTTTATTTCAGCTCCTTAATAAAAGCTGGCAGAGGCTTTGCAGTCAGCAGCGTGATCTCCACTAAGGGGTATGTGAAGCAGGGAGCTGCAGCTGACCAGAGCTAAAGGAACTGGTCTCCTGGAACACCAGACCCCCCCACCAGCAGCTTAACCCTTGTTTCTTGACAGAATGCTCAGAGGCATCTGCAAAGAGGCTGAGGCAGGGCTCCAGCCCGTGCCAGGGAGCCAGCTGCAGAGCAGCCCCGTGCCCAGGATGTGCCATCTCCTCCCAAGCAGTCCCAGCTCACAAAAGCCACCAAACACTGTCTTAGCACCCCCACCTAAGCAAATGCTTGGTCCTTCTGACTGATTTCTGGGAAGGGGAGGATCAAGAGGGATCTGTGAAAACAAATAGCTCCAGCACTCCAGTCACCCAGAGTCTGGCTTTATTGAGTGTTTCTGAGTCAATATATGAACCATGCCAAAATAACACATCAGGGGAGGGGGCAGCTCTGGCTTCCTTGGCACACAATTTGGCTTCAGTGGGAAGCATCTGTGAGAGTGAGTTTTGTGGTACTGACCTGGGTAAAGATCTTTCTCAATAAGCTTCATCTGGAGATGGAAGATCTGCTCCTGCAGTTTACAAATGGTGTGTTTCATTTTCTCCCGTCTTGTCACCATGTAACAGAGATTTCTAACCTACAGAAACACAAGAAACAGTGTCTGGTTTAGGCAGGGTCAAAGCAGGTCCCCTCAAGCTGTGTTGCTGCTCCTGCTGCCCAGGGAAATCCCCACTCCCTGGGACTCCATCCTTTTCCCCTCACCATCACCTGTGCTGCCCTCCTGCCATGGCCCTTTGGGTGAGCCAGGGCTGGCAGTGAGGGCTCTGGATCCAAACTGTGTGGTACATTTGGGAAAAGCCATGCAGTGAATCATTCCAAGCCCAAACACCTCTGTCCTGGCTCCAACAGCCAGGACCCCACAGTGGGCAGGGAAGGCTGGGAAGGAAAATGCTGTAGAAGGAGCATTTAACACAGTCATGGACAGGGCCAGCACCAACATCTGAGCATTGTGCTGAGTCCTTGGCCCAGCAGCTGCATCATGCACATGTCCTGTTCACACCTGACATGGCCACTTGCACAAAAAATGCCAAATTTGATGAAGCAGCTTGGTGCTCCCAGTTCTCATACAGAAATTGCACCTTTAGCAGGGAGGGATAAACCCTCTTCCCACAGCCAGTGCAGGGGAGGGACTGAGCTGGGATGGGGATGTCAGAGCCTCACAGAACTGCCCTAAAGCAGATACCAGGCAAAAGCACAGAAAACACAGCAAAATACCCTGGTGATGCTGACCCAGGCCAGCAGCTGCAGCGGCTCCCTGCCTCCAATCTGGCCCCTCCATATGGTTATTCACACTTGCTCCACAGCTACCTGCAAATCACTGGTGCATTGTGTCCCAGTTCAAGAACTTTCATTAACCATGGCAGTGGGGTTGGAAGAAGATGATCTTTTAAGGTCTCCTTTCCAACCCAACCCAACCCATTCTATGATTATCTGAAGCTCTAAACACAAACAGCAGAGCACAAAATGTAACTGCTCACGTGAGCCCTGCAGCAGCAGCAGCTAAACCCTGCTGCTGATAAACACCCCCAGCAGCACAGGATGACAGAATTATCGCTGATAACTCCTGGCACCTGGCACTTGATGAGTTTCATGCCACGCTTTTGCCAGCCCCACGTAAGGGTGGCTGGAGAGCCAGGCTCTGGCAC
The DNA here is from genome assembly GCF_000277835.1 of Geospiza fortis. Lineage (NCBI taxonomy): Eukaryota > Metazoa > Chordata > Aves > Passeriformes > Thraupidae > Geospiza > Geospiza fortis. The sequence goes on along the minus strand of NW_005054308.1, from coordinate 3,092,911 downwards.
TGCTGCCACAATGGACATCAAGGCTTTTGGAGCAAGCAGAGGCTTTCAGCTGCAGAGCATAAAATGCAAATGGCAGCTAACAGGATTTGACAGCATTTACTCAGCTTTTTGATGCTCTGAAAGAGCAAAGCTGTCTGTAATAAGGTAGGGGGGAGGTGGCCTGAACAGAGGAACATGCACATGGCTATGTCCACACCCACATGCGACCCTGATGTCTTCCATTCCTCCCCCTCCTCATGCTCACACCCTTCTCTGCAGAGAATATTTCCAGGCTAGGGGGACTGTCCCAGCGTGGCCAGGAGCCTCTCACAATGACACAGCAAGCCAGGACACCGTCCCACACTTACCTTGTATCTGCCACCACAGGACTGAGGGCAGCAGGACCACTGCAGGCAAGGCCTGCCTCACTTAAGGACAATTTGGGAATGTTTAGAAAACAAGGAGAAGAAGCTGCTCTTTTTTTTGTTGTTGTTGAAACCCCTAGCTGTAAATACAAGGCAGGGAGTTCTATAGCATATTTTACTACGTTTTCTTTTTTTCTTTCTGGATTGGAGAAAACACCAAACTATTTCTTTATGAAGAAAACAACTGCTTCTGGCAACCTGACTCTCCAATAGTTTGGCCATATCTCTTCCCTGTGATTTGATATTCCTGGAAGAAAACATTACTTTAGCTTTGCTTAGAGACTGCTGGTATTTACCCACACTTACACAGCTCAACACCACCCAGTGCTGCTTCCCCAAGCCAAGTTTAGATGCTGGTGTGAAAGCCTGGAAACCACAGCTTTTTGTTAAAGTTAATTTAAACACCCAGTGCTCAGAAAAAGCTTTTTTTTTTAAAGGCAAAGAGGGTTAAAAAAGGCCAAAAATAAAATGGGGGGCTGTATTAGGATTCCCAGGTAATAGCTTTAATTTGCTAACACTGTGAAGTACAGAAATGTCAGGGATTAAGAAATGACAGGGAGAACCACAATCACTATGGCTGTCCCCACATCCTCTGCTCTCTGCCTCCCCAACTCCTGGACCCCTACACCACGACCAGCCCCAGAAGCACTTGTGCCAGATTAACTGCTGAAATTGCTAAAATCCAACATGACGTCCTGTGGACAGCCTCTGAAAGCCTTCAGAGCCTTCCAGGCTGCTCCTCTCTGATCCCAATTTGATGTGATTCCTCTCTATTTGCAAGTGAACCAGGGTGGCAGTGACCTGCCAGGTGCAGGATCAGATACCTGGGATGCTCTGCCCACAGTTGGATTTAAACCCCTATCACCCATCTGAGCACTGGACTTTGATCTGGCTGGTGTTTATTGTTCCACTCTTGGAAGCAGAACAAACAAACAGCTCTTCCAGGGACAGGCAGTGAAACCTGGCAGGGAGTTGCTAAGCAGAGGCTGAATGCTGATGGGCACACCCCACAAAGCCTGGAGGCAACTCTGGAAAATGAGAAATCTGGTAAAACACGTAGTTTTGACACAAAGAAATCAAAGAGAAGCTGCCGTGAGCAAAGCATGGTACCCAGGGATGCACAGTGGTTCAGTGCAGCTGGAAAAGCCAAGCTGGCAACAAAAGGAAGCAGCAGGAGGCAAAGCAGCCTGGTTTAGATTTACAGTATAGAGCAGATGAGGGGGAAAAGTGAGTTGAACTTGTCACCCTTGAATCAGGCAGATGCAGCCTGTTGCTGGAGACCCACTAATGGTGGCACCAGCCCAGCACAACACAGAGATGGAAATGTGGGAAGGCAGGAACAAAGGGGGGGCAGACTGGCAGAGGGATGGCAATGATGACCACAGGGATGAAAGCCACAGAATCACAGAAAATAGATCAGTAGGTTCAAATCCAGCTATTTCTACACAGAAGAAGGCTCTCAGGCTCCAGGATCCACACAGGAGTGGGTGCAGCAAGGAACCAGGGCAGGCAGGTCCAAAGCTGAACCCCCACCTGGACATGAACACAGTGCCCACCCACACTGCCCTTCTCCCCAAAGGTCCCCTTAAGCTACAGACCCACAGCAGAGTGAAGAGAGGGCTCAGGGACACGCAGGGCCAGCATCCCCACCACCTGCACCTCCCAGGGAAGGGCATGTCACCTACTGCACCCTCAGCCCCTGCTCAGGAAACCACAGCACCATGTCCACCAGGTCAGAACAATGCTGTTCTGCTTTCCTTCCTCCTTGCTCCTAGAGACTCCCTAAGCTCTGGGTGGGGCTCTAACAGGGACCTGGGCAAGGGCAATGGATTCACCCCTCTGGCAGGGGCAGGAGAGAGGGGACCAGGCAGGGCTTGGGTATTGAGCAAAGCAAGTGAAGGAGCTTGGGCTGTGCATGCCAAAGGAGCTTGAGCTGTGCATGCCAAGCTTGGCATCCCTGCCCTGCCTGTCCCTGTGCCACTGCTGCAGTGTGCTACGCCCATGGGCCTCCCCAGCAGCAGCACTACTGAACCTGTCCCCTCTCTGCCATCTCACCCCAGGCTCTGTGTGTGCTTCTTCTCCCCCTGTGCCTCTTCCTCTTGCTGCTTCTCACCTTCATAGTTGCTCCTCCTCTCCAGCCTCTGCCCCATCCCTGCTCCTGCCCTCCATGCAGCCGCGACAGCCAAATCCAGAGGCAGCTGCATGGTGTGGCAGCAAGCCCAGCCCAGGGAGCTCTGGCACCACTTGGGCACTGCTGCTCCACCAATGCTCCCTCTCACCCAAAAAGCTGCTGTGGAGGCTGCTGCTTCCTCTGCTCGGGCTGGGAGGATTCCAGGATGTCCTGCACCACTGGGAGCTGCAGGTGCTGCATCCTCTGGCCTGGCTCTGCCTCTGCTCCCTGAGGAGCTGACCCACTTCTGGCTGCAGCAAGGCATGCCCAGTCCCACTGGCCCTGCCCTCACTCTGCCTTTCACTCATCTTTGATGTTTAATGTAAGTAAATAACGATGTGTTCCCAAGCCTTGCTGCGGCAAAGCACCTGAGGGACAACACAGGATAATTTTGTGACACTATTTAGGTATAGGGGACACAAGCTGCAGCATCATCTGCCTCCCATCCACCCACCCCTGCCAAGGCACCTCTCCCTGAAGACATTTGTTCTTTTGAACCCCTGGATAAGCCCAACACTGACTTATTCCATCAATGTCAGTGTTTTGGCACCGATGATGTACACACACTGAGCACTGCTAAGTTTCTGAATGAAGATGGAAGAACAAAACTGTAAGGGGAGTCAAACTGAGCAGGGGGAGCAGGGCTTGTGCTGCCTGTGGGTGCCAGCAGCCCTGATGGAGCCCAGGGGTACACCACTGAAGGAGAAGCTGTACTCACCCTCTCCAGGTCTTGCCTGAGGTGCATGAAGAGCTTTAAGCGTCGGTAGAGAACATCCTGCTCCTGCTGAGCCAAGTTGTCCACTTCATCCGTTTTTGGTGTCAGCAGCGGTTTGTTGGAGTTTGCTTTCCTCTTCAGCTTCCAGTACTGGTAGACAAAGTCCACCAGTGATTCACTCAAGTCAAGATTCTCTGCCACCTCTGAAGGCTTCACGAGCTCATAGAAGTCCTCCTCCAGCTGCTGGAGCTTCTGCTTCCGCAGCGTGACCTTCTCCAAGTCCAGCTGGGCTTGGTCGGGCTCTGTCCGTGCCTCCTCGGGCAACTTGGTGGCGCTGGTGCTGTGCTCAAGGCAGAAGGACTTGAACTTCACCTCGTCGTTGTCTGCAAGGATGGTCCTCATGTCCAGGTTGTGGTCGAAGGCGCAGGTGACATGGAATGCGGTGACACAGGCGGGCATGGAGCACTGCGGGAGAGGGACAGGGCTCAGGGACAGCAATGAGGGGACAGCCACCAACACAACAGGCGGCATGGGCACGCCACAAAACCAGGGACAGCACCAGGGTGACACCTGCCATCAAGTGATGGATACTCCACCACAGGAATTCCTGATGGAGGAACACTGGTATTGCCCTGGTCACACAGACCCAAGGGCCACAAAGACAAGCAGAAGAACCTCAGGGTTCAACAGGTTACTCCACCACAGGAATTCCTGATGGAGAACACCGATATTGCCCCGGTCACACAGACCCAGGGGCCCAACACCACAAACACAAGCAGAAGAACTCCAGGGTGCAACAGGCGGCATTTTCCCACCTAAGGAAAATTTCCACCTTCTTTAATCCACCTCTGTAGTGGGCCCTGCTCATCTCTCACCTACCACCACCAGAAGCTTCCAGTGCTTCTTCCAACAAGACATGTCAAAAGCCAAAGAACAGCTCGTGCCAATGCAATGCTCCAGGACTGTCAGTGGATTAGTCCTGATGGAGAAATGCTCACCTGTATTTCACCCTCAAGCTACTCCCACCCTGTTACCACATCTAAAGCCAGCATGCCATTTTTACTGGAAGCATACAGAACATGGCATGGTTTAGGAGTGAACATGGGATCTAAGAAGCAGCCAATGCTCCTAAATGCCTTCCTCCTCAGGAAATTACACAGCCTCTTACTTGGTCCATTTAAAAAAGAAAGAAAAATGCAACTGGAGCAAAACATCACAAAACGAATGCTTTAGAACTTGTACATTGGCTACAATGTTGTCAAACTTGCATCAGATCGATTTTTTTAATTATCTTCCAAACTTACCTCAGGCTTAAATTACTTTGGATCCCACAGGCAACAAATCTCAGCCTGGTGTCCCACAGAGGAACTCCCACCAGCCAGTGCTGTGCCCATGTCCATGTCAGCACCTTTTCCCCCTCCACTCATTAACTGTTTTTAATGGCTCAGAGTGTCAGGTAATTATTTCAACCATAATCCATAAGAAATCAGTCTATTCCAGCTGCTAATGACCAGTTAAACTGCAATAATGAGACCTTTTAAGTGGGCTATTACTGTAGGCACTACTTTGGGTTAATAGAAGAATTGTTCTTGTGGGGGATGAAGATGCACTTGTGGCCTGAAGGACCAGGTGGAGGCATGTGAAATTTCCTGAATGTTGATGACAAACCATTTAGTTTTACTGGGGCTCTGCTGCACCTTAATTCTAAAAAATATATTCTGGCAGTAGTTGAGGAACAGAGGTTTTACAGCTTTTTATCATCACCCCATCCATCAGCCCTGACTCCTGCTCAGGCACCCGGGGGCGAACTTTTGATGTTGCTGCTTTTAGATATTTTCCTTTGACTTTTTTTATGAGTCTGCTGGTGCTCAAGAAGCTGCCAGGACCAAGAAAAGCTTAGGCAAGCATTGTCCAAATCCTTCACTTCCAGAGCTCTCCAGGCCCTGCTCCAAAGCCTCAGAGAGCAGTGGGAAGAGCTGGATGCAGCTCTGGCTGTACCAGCATGGCTCTGGGCAGCAATGCTGGGCACTAACTCCCACAGGCACCACAAGCAAACGGATTATGAACTCCAACACCACGTTCATCCTGTTTAAAAATGGCCATTTGGTCCTAATTGCAGTCTGAAATTGCTCAGAAAAATATCTGGTAACTTGCAAAACTCAACTCCTTCTGCTATGCTGCTGGCACTCGCTTGGAGCCTGGCATTGTGAGGGACCAGGAATGCTCCCTGTGCCAGCCCAGGGCACTCACCACCACAGTGGGCAGAAGGTGCCTGCCCTGCCACCCTGGCCTCCCCTGGGACAAGCCCTGTCACAGCCACACACACAGCTGAAGCACCAGCTCTGTTCCCAAGTATTTATTTTTGGCAACGAAGGAGGGACAGAGGGAGCCCAGCCTGACTTGCAGTTTCCAGATTTACTCAGGGCAGTCAGTATATCACATGCTGGCTTTTAAAGCACACACAGTGCTGTCCCTTCCCTTCTGTTTCTGCCATCAGTGCTAAAAACAGCATTAACAACACGCCCATGTCTTCTGCCAGGACAGTGTCCTGCTACCAGGAATGACCATCACTCCACCTTAGGAGTAAAGCAAATCCAGTGACACTCATCCTGGATCTCTCTACTCCAACAGATGGCAAGCAGCACTTGTCAGAAACTGTGCCCAAAATGCAAACAGAAAATAATTAGGCAGTTCAGCTGACAGGGCAACAAAGAAAGATACCTGGCTGGCTACAGCCACTGAGGGACCCTGGATAAACTAACAATAAAAACATATTGATCCATCCCAGAATGGCGCTGGAATGGAGCCACTTGTGGCAGGAGGGAGGGATCTGCCACACAAAATGAACCAGGCTCAAAGACTGGAAAAGTCTCTGCTTTGTTATCGATTGTGCTTCATTATCTTACAGCACCTTTCATTCAAGCACTTCAGCACATTTTGCTTATCCAGGCAAATCCATTCCCAAATAAAACTGTGAGTGAGAGAGAGAGGGTAAAAAGTGCCCAGAGATTTAACGTGGGCTCCTAATTAGTCCTAAAATCATTCTTACTGGGAAGAAACAGAGATGATTTGAGTTGCCAAGGTCACTCAAACAGAAGTTCAGCAGCTTGCAGTGGTGCTCTGCTGCAGTTTGGGGCCGAGGGGAAGGAAGCAGCTCCTCCAACAGACCTGCAAGGGGAGCTCAGGAAGGAAAAATTAATTACCGGTGCTGAACTCTGGCCAAGCCATCAGACACAACACTTCTGCATCCTTAAAAATCTACCATGTGATTTTTCGTGACCACAGATGGTCTGGAGCCTGGTAGAGCTTCTCAGCTAAAAACAGCAATTTCAGCCTCACAGACTCCTCGGGGGATGAGGGGCAGAGGACGGATGGGGCTGGGGCAGCACACCCTGCTCTTATCCCTGGTGCCATGTGCTGCCTTTCCAGGACTACAGGCAGAAGACAGCTTTGGGAACCACCAGCTGTCCCAGTGGATGAGGACCAGGGGCACTGCTTGCCTAATGGGCGGGGGTGGCAGTGGGCAGAGAAGTGATGATGAATGGGGGAGTGATGAAGGACATTTCCAAGGGCTTTTTCTCCAAAAAGTGACAGCAAAAAGAAAGCTGGAAGATGATGACTTCTTTAGAGAAGCTTGCCAACAACCAAGAGAGCCCTGGCATTCTGTGCTGCCTTGGTGAGCTCTCCTCCAGTCGCTCTGACAAGCAAGGAGGAGTCCCAAAAAAGCATGGCCAGGACTCAGGCTGCACCAGAGCCTGGCTCCTGGCACTCTCTTTTCCATCTCAGAAATGCAAACAAGAAAATTCCTCCTGCATTCTGAGCTCTCTGGCATCTCCTGATGTCTGACCACAAGAACCACCACGAAGTAATGACTTCCCCTGAACAGGACTCAGGCAAAGGGTGTCTCCAGAGGTGCATCCCTGCACAGCATCCAGTGCTTGAGGCTCAGTCACAATCACACTAAGTTACACTGGGCTCACAGCTCTGCACCACAGAGCAGGGGCTCAGTCACACACAGCAGCAAGGGCAAAGGCATGGACACCAGCAGGGAGCCCTTTCTCAGGCTTCTCTGAGTTTCTTTCCCTTTTGATGGTCAAATTTGGATGGGGGAAAAACACCTCCCCACACAGAGGTCCCTACAAAGACTTCTCGCGTTTGTCTCTGTGAATGTGGCTGAGGTGGGTGTTTTCTCAAGCTGCAGTGCTGCCTCTGAGATGCCCTGCTTGGATGACAGTCTTCTACTCCTCCAGCCTGCCTCCAAGATTTCACCTTCACAAAACCCTCCTGGCCACTTGCAAAACCCTCTCCTGGAAGCAACTTCCTTCTTTCCACAGACCTGCCCACCTGCAGCACCTGACTGCTGCTGCCAGGAACAAACACCCAGTGCTTTTGCAGAAAACAAGATCCTCCTTTCAGAGCTGGGTCACAAACCCAAAATGCTGACAAGGGTAGATCCCACCTGTATAAACAGGCACTAGCAAAAATATGCTCCATAAAATATGCTCCACAAAATATGCTCCATAAACATAAGCTTTCAAAACAGAGCTCTGTACCATGGATGAGTACAGAGCGTATTTATTTACCTATGGGTGTTAATTTACCCCATAAATCCTTACATAAAGGCACTGCCTGCTTTTTTGTCACTTCTCCCCCTTTTCCTTGAAGCAAAACCATCCTGCACACGGCAGGGTGGCCTTGGCAAATGCCCCAGTGGCAATCTCATGAAAACTTACAAACCATGAGCTGCCAGCACATGAGGCAGCAAGGCTCCTGTTCTGTCTCAGGTGACCTTTAATGCAAATCCATTCAGTACTCAGGATCTCACAGCTCCCATGTCACGATGGCACTAAGAGGATGAATCCTGAGAGACACTGAATTCTTTTTGATGCTGCCAAGCCTGTTTGCTTCCTTCCCTGCCCCTCTGTTCTTTGAAAGCAGTTGCCATTCTGACACAGTATCTCCATCTGGCAGGGTGAATAAGCACCCAGAGCCATCAAAAAAAATGAGTCAATGCGACAGATTTAAAGAAGTATTGTGAGATTTCATTTCAAACTATGGGGATTACTTTTAAATAGCTGCCTTTAAGGTATTAAACCCAAGATGACAGCACAAACACAGCTCAGCACTGCAGAGCTCCCATCCCTGCTGTCCTCCTGCCACCAGCCAGCAGTTCCTGGTCCATGGTCACTGCTGCAAACACTGACTACCTGCAGCTCCTGCTGAGGTACTGCAGCTGATCACTGGGGGTCAGGCACATCCCTAAATTTCTCTAAATTTTTCAAAGCTTAATGGCTGTTCTCTGGGACCACCAAGACATCACACTGGCCAAGCAGGGGGAATCATGGGGGTCAGCAGGGCTCCCCAAATGCCCTCACACCAAGAATGCTGCACTATGGATGGGAGCTTCTGCTCTGCTCCCCAAGAATAGAGATCATGGTGTGGGAAGCTATGTCCCACTTTTGCAATAGAAAAGCCTGGAGAATGCTGCTTTCTGTCTGAAAACAGAATTTCTACCTCTCCTGTTGTGGGGAGGGAAGGCAATCGGGTATCTGCAGTGGTTTGTTTAGTTGTGGCACATCAGAAAATGTGGAAATGTAATACATGGTAAGTACTTTATTTTCCCAGCCAGCAGGTCAGTGAGGACTATCCAACCCTGGTGCACCCTGATATCCCCACAACTGAAAGGCTGACCCCCCTGAGGTTTGTGAAATACTTGTGTTATGTATCCCATGAGCATCTCATTTTCCTGGCAGCCTCACAAAGCCCTTCTCCTGGAGGTTTCTGATCTAAATCAAGGTCATTTGCAGTCCCAGTAATTAGTGTCACTACAGCAACACCACTGTGTTATGCAAATAAAGTTAATCTAGATTTCTAGCACTCAGTGCATTAAATGATTGCAAACAACATCTGATGATGCCTGACAGGCTCTTGTCATTAGGTTTACTCAGAACAGAAATAAGAGTCATTCAGACCTTGTCCTTCAGCATCTCCAGACTCTCCAGTGGCTAATACAGGTACAAGCCCAGAGTTCTGAGTTCCTCCAGTGCCAAGTTACATACCTGAATGCATGTCCCGGTGCACTCCTTGCAGAGGCTGCAGGACAAAGCCCACCTGCTTGCTGGGATATGTGAGATCTTCGTAATGGGTTCCATTTTTTCAGGACATCCAATGCTAACCTGGCCACAAGACAGAACACAAGTTGTAAATATTGGCTATGGTCCCAAAATCTCCTACAAGGGGATGTCTGTGGCAGTCTGAATGAGGGGTGGATTATATTTCTTATTCTTCAGGGTCAGCTGTAATTTGGGAAAAAAGCCCAAACCCCCAAAACCAGAAACAAATCTGTACGACAAAGAAGGAAAAATTTATGTTGGCTTTTCCTCCGCATGAATTCTGAGGTGTATCTCAGATGGGCATATGAAATTAGCTTTACTCTGCTCAAAGGTATGCCCCTCCCTCTGTGGCCTTGCAGCCCAATTCTCTGCCCTCCTTTAATTAGCAGCTCCTTGGCTGCTAATTAAACACACGATAACTGCCTGGCATTGTGGCTCCGGCACAGCCAAACTGCATTTGTTATTTACACATTTGTTATTTACACATTTGTTATTTACACCGTTAAGGAACACCCTGGGCCAAGACCTGAGACATCCCTGTGCCCACCCAGGTGTCAGGAGGAGGCTGGCAAACCCCTTACTTCAGGTATCCATAAGGCACAGCTAACGTGGACCCATTTAGTCCCGCTGCGGGTGGGCTTCAGCGCTCCCCCCCTCTTGGGGCACAGCAGACACTTGGGCTGAACACCGAGGGCACAGGTCCTGCACAGCCAGCTCCCAATGGGCACCTTCAGGATGCCATAGCACGCCTGTGGAGACACGAGGGACAGGGTTAATCCAGCAGCCCGGGATGAACATCCTCCCAGACCTCCTCCCTCCCACCTTTCTCCTGCTGCTGCATCCCAATAAACAGCAGACAGGGAGCTGAAGCTCCTCCTTACCACCTTCCCTGTTTTCACATGGATGCTCCTGGTGGATCAGTGTGTCCTGGGTGTTAATTAAAAGCTAAGTATAAAAATGTGCTGTGCACCATGCCAAGCAGAACCTGGCTCCAGGCTGGGGGTGCGCAAAGCCCCCACCACAGACATCTACCCGCTCATGTCCTGCCCATTCCTGACCCACAATGACTGGGAAAAGTCAGAAATGCTGTGCAGAGAAATCTTCTGAGGTCACTGAGGGCTGAAAAGCCACAAGCCCATGATTGAGAAAGTTGACCACACTGGTTAGAGACCCAGCACAGCCCAAAGGGGAAGCAAAAATAAATACGGAAAGGCAAAAAGAGGAAGCCAATAGTAATGAATGTAAATGAGATAGGAGGAACCAAAAAGGATAATAAATCTTAAGGATGACACATCTAAAGGGGGCACAGACAAGTCTCCAGCCAAGAGAGTGAGAACTCAAGGACTTGGGCTCCCTGGAGCTCCCTGACCTGCTGTGGTAATGCAGGACACCGAGAAGCCAAAGCGTTTCATAAATATTTCTCTTCCGTACTTGGGGAAGAGCCAAATGATAAGCTATATCACATAATGATAAATACTTCCCACTTTCACCATGATTTATGACTGTATTAAACAGTTACTGCTAAAACTAGACAGTTTTTAACTGGCAGGTCCTGATAACTCACACTAAATGGTTTTCAGAGGGTGACACACTGCCTGGGGCACTAACACAGGGCTGTGTCCCTATTTAAAGCCAGGAGATGTAATTAATTCTACATCTGGCTGCCCTGACATCCCTGCAGAAGGCAAGCAGCCAGTGCTGACAAGGACCCCCAGCACTGGTAGCTGTAAATTGAGCCCAGGCATTCATCAGCTCTACTTCTTGAAGTTTCCCCCCAAAAAGAGCAGGTTTTTCTCCTGCTGCTGCAGGTCATTATCACTGCAAGTAACAGTGCTGTGGGTGGGGACAGGAACAGAGGGGGCACATGGAGATGTGTCAGCTTGGCAAAAGTACATCATCAGTTTCTACTGGCCCAGAAGACTACAACATGACTTGAGGTTGCCCCAGATCACAAACTGATAGTGGTTTCCAAGTGGAAAAAGCCATTTTGTGAACAGATTATTGGGATAACAAGGAATTAAGAGAGGAAATATTATTGCTGCGAGTCTACATGGTTCAAAGAGACTTAACTCTGTGTTTCACAGTGCCTCCAAATCTGATAGATAAATCATTTCTGGAACACAGTTTTATAAAATGTGATTTATTACCAGGCAGGAATCAGCCCGGTATGTACTAGCAGAATGAACTGGCAGACTCATCTCAAAATCCAGGGGAAAGCAGGAATTATAACCATCTCCAGCAGACTCATGGATCTTGTCTATTTATTTCTAGTGATTTTAGAGTAGCTGAAGGTGCAATCCTGCTCCTGAGAAGCAAATACAGGTCTTCTGTCCCAGACAAGGAGCAGCTCTAGAAACAAAGTGCATTATCAGCTAAACACACTCTTCCAAGTCCAACACCAGGCAGAAGGTGCTCCAGAAATATGAAGCCAGAGGAATGCTGAATAGGAGCAGCACAGCTATTTTTATTGCTGCATCTATTTGGGATGCAACATCACTGAGAACGAGATGTCAAAAAATACCAGAGAGGATGCCAAGCCATAGACAAGCTTGGTGTGGTCCATGGAACAGAGGGTGGGTTCAGCCACGTGCCCCACCAGGGAAAGGGAATTCAGTGATGACAGGCCCATGGCATGGTGGCTGGAAACTGGAGGTGGCTCATTCCCATGCTAAACAGAAGTGTGATGTTGTCACTGTGAGAGCAATGAACTGTGATTTAGCAGTGGGGGGCATGGCTCCACCTCGCTGACAATTTTAAAAGGACAACTGCACGTGCTTTCTAAAAGCTGCACTTCATAGGAATTAATTAATAGCAAGCCTCATGGCCTGTGTAATGCAGATGAAGGGAGTACAAAGATATCACCTGGCACCAGAACCCAGCACTGTGTGTCCTGAGCCCCTTCCCAGTGGGATGCAGGAGGACAAGGCAGGGCTCTGGTGAAGCCCATGGCACCAGCACCCACCACGCTGCAGGAAAGCATCATTCCCAGCAGCTTTTGGACGTGCTGCTGGCAAAGGCATGGTGCAGGTTAGGTAACCATGATGCCATCTAACACCCTGCACTGTGGCTCTGCACTTCGTGGCTTAGGGTGTAAATGGGGGCAGAGATTAAATCACAGGCAGCTTATGGGCTGGTATAGGGCTTAGGGCTGGACTTTGCTCCCTGGAAACAACTGAAAATCCCTCTTTTCTTTCAACAGCCTTGAAATCCAGGCTGCTGTGTCCCCTTCTGCAGCACTGGGGCTGCTGCTTTAAGTGGAGCCCACATGGCGCCACAGCTTCTCCTGAGTCCCTGCTGTGGCTCATGCAGCTCACAGCCTGACACTGCCACTTGGGCTTGTTAAAAAAGAACCCAAGACAAAAAAATACCTCGAACCCAACCCTGAATCATTCTGGTATTTTGTGGAATCTGATTCACTGATGGAAACCATTCAAAACACCCACCACCCGCAACTATAGATATCTCCAGTGCTCTCCCTCCTCCAGGAAGCACTGATGGAAAAGCTGCCCAAAAGATGAGCAAATGGCTCTCTTTAGAACTGAAAAAACTCAAAACCGTTCACACAGAGGGTGAAGCCCAGGTGCTGCTGCTGCCATCCCAGCACCACACAGCTTCCCCTTGAAGCCCAACCAGTAAAACCTCCCTGGGTCCACAAGGGACCCAGGGGAGCCTCACGTGGCTGCCTTCCCCTTGTCAAGGTTTCTCCAAAAGCAGAAGGCCCACAGACTCCCTCCAGCAAGAGCCTGAAGCATTAGCACTCAATTCTAAAAATAAAATTATTTTCCTCCAGGCAGCAAAATAAAATGAAATCCCACGCTCACACAGTGGGGAAGCTGGGACAGAAGCCCTGTGATGTGAGACTGCACTGATGGAGCTGGAAGGTCCAACCACTCCCCAGACAAAGCAGAGGAGGAGGAGGAGGAAGCTAGGGGGTCTGTGCAAGCCCACCCCTCTGGTGAGCACAGGACTGCAGACCCACATCCCACCCAGCCCCCTGCCAAGTCTTGCACACAGTGCTGGTCACCTGAATGTGCTAAAGATCCCACTGGGGTTCCATAAAGGGGGTAGAGAAGAATAAGCACATTAAAGGACAAGGAGACATAAAATAAAATATCCCACAGGCCAGAGAATAAGGAGGAAGGGGCACTTCAACCTCTGGTTGTGTGTTTCTGTGGGCACTTACAAATGGCTGGGGCTAAGAAAGTTGCCCCAAATCTCAGGTTGCCCCAAAATCCATGGGACTTGGAGCAACCTGAGATAATGAAGATGTCCCTGGTTTTCCTCATTCTTGATGAAGGCTGGAGTTTCCCATGAGTTCCTCAGCCACCATTTGTGGTGGAAACTGATCCTTCTCTTTTGGTTGCAAGGTGCTTTTGCCCTTCTCATTCCCTGAGAGTTCATTCCTCCTTGACTGAAGCAGTGACAGCCACTGCAGCCCTCACTCCTTCAGGTGACTGTGCCAGTAATAATTTCAATCTCTTTCATTTTCAGAGGTTTCAGCAAATTCAGATGGCAATGCTGGGAAATAGGAAGATAGAGGAGATAAGGTAAAACTTCCTGTAAGTTTCTACTTTCTTACTCCCAGCTGGGGGTAAGAAAGTAAGAAAAGCAAGTTTGCTGTCTGCCAGCCATCCAAGACCTCACTGCTGTCCCCACTCCTCTGGAGCTGCACTTGGGATCCACGAGGAAAGCTTACCAGGTATCCAGAGCAGCCCAGGGGAAGGGATGGGAGGAACCCAAAGGAGGAGGAACCCAGAGGAGGAGGGTCTCAGAGCTTCTGCTGCTCAGAGTGACCCCGAGATGTGTTAGAAAGTCTCTTTTCCCAGCCTGGTGGTCGAAGAAGGAGTCAGAACTCTTCAGTTCTAGTTCTGAAGGTAGTTTATTATTTCTATCTATAACATTCTTTCTCTGACCTGCCCAGGTCTGTCTGGCAGGTTGGGTTGAGGCACACTGGCTGCCCTCGGTGTGGTGTTATCTTTTTATACTAAAAACTACGTGTACTTTATTTACCATAACTTCCCAATACCTATCACCTATGTTAGACAGTGAGCTTCTACTCTAAACCAATCCAAAAGTGCCACCATCCCAGCAGAAGATGGAGGGCAAGAAGAAGGGGAAAGGCTGAACACACCCAGATTCCTCTATCTTGCCTCCTGAACCCCCATTCTAAAAAATCCCAAAAAGCTATTTTTCACCCCGTGACAAACTATTATTCTACTTAACCCTCTTGACTTGTAATTCTTCATATAAAGGTTGGTAGTTGTTTTTCCCAAGGGCTAAATCAAAGGCACAGGGGTCTTGGGTTCTGTGCCAAGGTCTCTAAGCCCCCTGGGCAGGGGCTTGAGCCCTCCAGGTCAGCCAGAGGAATTTCCTGGGTTCTGACAGGAGGGTACCAGAGTGTGATGAGCAGAGCCACTGTGCTGCCACCCTGCTCCACCCCAGGGCACACCTGGTGCATGCAGAACACCATCTGACTGCCATGCTCCCCCCAGGGCTCACCTGGTGCACACAGAACACCATCTCAGTGCCATGCTCCCCCCAGGGCTCACCTGGTGCACACAGAACACCATCTCAGTGCCATGCTCCCCCCAGGACTCACCTGGTGCACACAGAACACCATCTCAGTGCCATGCTCCCCCCAGGACTCACCTGGTGCACGCAGACATTGCACTTGTCACAGAACACCATCTCGTTGCCGTCCTCCCCCTCGGGCGAGCGGCACACGTCGCACACCACGTCCTCGTCGTACTCGATGCCCAAGCCCTCCTCGGTCTCGATGGCCATGTTCATGTTCTCGTAGCACATGGTCTCCAGCTCCTCCAGCACTCGCTCCAGGGTGGGCTCGTCCAGCTCAGGCTTTTCTGCGAGGCAGAAGGCAGAGAGTGAAGGCAGAGTGTGAAGGCAGAGGCACCGAAGCAGCTCCGGCACGGGTGCCCTCCCGCCTTCGGGCAGCGTTTTGCCAGGGGCTGAGCATTTCAGATGGAAAGTCAAGAGCAAATCCACAGCCAGGGTGAAACGGCTGCTCCTACCTCGGGATGCAGTTTGTGTTTCATAGACAGTAACAAAATATTGCTGCTGGCTGAGAGGAGGGAAACTCATTCAGCTGAAGCAATGCGGATAATTGGGGCTGACAGTTTAAATGTTCAAGGAGACAAGTTTTGCAAAGATGCTTTCTGCAGAGAGGGCTCAGACAAGCTTTGGCAACACAAAGTCAGTGCTTTAATTGTTAAGACTGAAAATTGACCATTTTAAGGCCAATTAAACGGAAACGTAAAACTGAAGCCAAAGGCAGAAACTGAGCATAAATTAGGGAGGTTTTTGTGTTTGGGTTTAGGCTGAAATCAGGAGGTCAGACCCAGATCGGTCTTTTATTCCCCCCACACCAGGATCTTTAATGGAGAGAAGTGGCAGAGATGCTTTACCAGAGCTTTCTCCACAGAGGCAACCAGGGATATAAGGTCATTAACCAGCAGAGGTTTTTTGGAGCAGCAGCCTCTAGCAGAGAGATACCCATCTGCCTTTAGACAGGACATGCTGCTGCCCTGTCTAAACCCCCCAAAATGGTGCCACACAGAAGGCTTGTCCCAGAAGTGCTGCCTCCCACCTGCACACAAAGATCCTGGGGCCACAAATGCAACATGAGGTCACTCCAGGCAAGGAAGAAAATCTGTCAGGAGCAGGAGTGAGGCTCTCCATGAAGGGTTAGAGGCAGAGTTAAGCCCCCATCACACCCTGTGTCCCAATAAGCTTTATGTCATCAGAGGAGAAGGGACGGGGACAACAGAAGTACCAGCAGGATGCAATACAAAACAATTAGACTTTGTAGTTCATTACTGTGAAATATCCACAACTGGCCAGACAGTGGAGGAGCCTGACCCAAACTGCTCCAAAGCAATGGAAGAAAATATCTCATTTATAAGCAGAGATGGAGAAAAAGGGCTTGGGGAAGAACCCATAAGGACCAGTTACTAATTAAGTGTTCAGTGAAAAATGTGGCATCCTGGTCATCTCTCAAGCCACAGTGTTATGTCCCTGGTCTGGGCTGAACTCTGGGCTGCTCCAAGGCCCCAAGGAATGGGGTTGCAGGGGAACCAGCAACTCTGGCTGGATGGGGCTGGCAGAGGCTGCATCTTTCCCCCCAAAGCCACTGATCAACTGAAAAAACTCTGTCAAGGGGGAAAGCATCACGTAGGCGAGCTCGGCAAGCAAACACACCATTGTCTGCCTTTTTAAGCTCTTCCCCAATGTTTCACTGGCACGGTTTCCCTGGCTTGACAAGTCCCTGCAAACATCCAGCCTGGCATTTTACACGTCTATGTGGAGTCTGAGATACCATCTAAGACAGACAACACTGTTCCCTATCACAGCCCTTGCAGGAGCTGGGGCTGCTGTGCTGCAGCGTGCCAAGGAACCTGCTGATACCTGCTGGATTCCGCAGCAGCCCCACGATGGGTGTGGGATCTGAGCCCCAGGCTGGCACAGGCTGCCTGGGACTCTGCAGCTCAGCAATGTGAAGCATCCTGCACTAGCACAGCGAGTTCTGAGCACCAGGGCTGGGATGGAGCCACCATCTTGCTCTTGGCACCATTCCGGTTGGATGTCATGGAAACGTGGAAGGGCTGAGCTTGGAAGGGACCTTAAAGATCTTCCTGTTCCAGCCTCCCCTCCATGGGCAGGGACAAATTCCACTAGACCAGGTTGCTCCAAGCCCTGTCCAAGTGTTCCCCTGAACACTTCCAGCAACAGCTTCTCTGGGTAACCTGTGCCAGGGCCTCCCAACGCTCACAGGGAAAAATTATTTCCAATATCTAATCTAAATTGATCCTCTTTTAACTCAAAGCCATTCCCCCTTGTGCTATCATTGCCTGCACGTTACAGAGAAAGTCAGAGCGTTATTTTTGCCCTAATGGAGTCCCTTTACAAACACACCACCCGAGGTGCACTTTCTCAACGTGACTTTATGTGAGTATTAAACCAGTCCAGCAAGAATATCCTCCTCTTGGTCAGGGTTTCAACTCCCCATCTGTGACTATGAGCCTGGGCACCAGAGTGCCAGTCTGGAGTTACTCCATTCCTCCCAACATTTCAGGTTCTGCTCTTCTGCAAAGCAAAATGATCATCAAGGTGCTCCCAGTGCTTTTCCTCACACACTTTCCAGAGCTGCCCTGTGCTCATGGGAGAGGGCAGGCAGAGAGCTGACAGCTGCAGGCAGCACGAGGAAGGAAAGGGAGAGGGTTTTCCACAGGAATCACGAACTCAGCCTTGCCCAGGGTCAGGATCACGCTGGCATTGCCACTGTTCCACTTCACCTCGAGTGGAAAGAAGCAGCACCCATCCCACCTCCTGAATTTTCCATCATCACCCGTCTAACCCTGGGGGGAAAGTTCACACTGATCCCAAAACTCCTGTGCCAGAGGAAGGCCAGAGATAGAGGGAGAGCAGTGCCTTGGTGGGGTTCCCTCGTCAGCCTCTGTGGCACGCAGCTATTACAGCCCTAGATGGCAGTATGGATCTCACACACACACACACACTCACACACACACAGGCACTCTCCCACTCCATTTAGGTGTAATTACATCAGGAATGTGTTTGCCAAGCCTCATCCCAAACACCTCGGAGCTCATTGAATTGACAATTGCACTTGATGGGGATGAAGCGATTAATCGTTTGTGAAACACTAAACAATGGGGCCTGGGGGTGAAGTGCTTTTTCCATTTGTGCTCCATTTATCTCCTTCTGTATCACATGAAGTTTGTGCTACTAAACTCCATTCATAAAATTGTCATCTTTCTGGCTGCAAAAGCTCTCTCTTTATTGATCGTGGCCAGTTAAACAGCAAACAAAAATATCCTCCACCTAAACACTCCCTGTGCACGTGCACAAGTGACACTATTATTGTCCCCAGAGAAGGAAAGCAGAGACACAGACAACTGATCTTGGCTACAATTAACAAATCCAGTGACGTCCACATTTGGGACCATTCCCAGGTCAGCAGACTCTACCTGCTGACCAAGAGAACAGTGTTTTCACCTGGTTAAGGTGTGCCAAGGTCTTAGGCAAGAAAACAAAGCTTTTCTGAGCCCCCACAGAAGACAGCAGTGATAGCCATAAACTTCAGAGTTTGTCTGGAGGGACACAGGCAGAGGTGAGGCTTCAATCCCGTGCCAATCTAATCCCTGGGTATTTAGTTCACAACACTGACACAGGAGGAGAATGTCCCATCACCCCCTCCAGGAGGCCACCCACACCCTTTCCCCATTAACACTGAGCTCATTAACCATGATGGGCTTTGATGTGGCCACCCAGCCTCCCTGGAACACCCCAGTATTGCCCCACAGTGGGAAGGGCTGTAATCCAGGGAATGCTGCCTCCCACGGCATCTCAGAGGAGAAACTCTGTCCCCTGTTTGCCCAGGGCAGGATGCTGCAGGGCAGCACCTTCCCAGCTAAAGCAAGCCCCAGAAAATGTGACTTGCTTCAGAAATGGAGGAGAAGAGGTGGCAGATAATGATGCACTACAGGAGGTCTCCAGATCTGATTCATGAAAAGGAAACATGAAAGAACTTTGCTCCAAGCAAAAAAGTCATCCCTGTGCATCTGTGTCAGGGTCTGCTGTGATCCCTGCAGCTCCTCAGCATCCCCACTACCCCAGGGGCTCCCAACTCCACACAGCTCAGCCCGTACAACTGCCCACACAGCACCTGAAACACGGAATTTTAACCCTCTGTCCCAAAGGAACTGGGGTTACTGTGGCCCTGCAGCCACAGTGCCACGCTGGGGAGAAGCACCAGGCACATTCCTTCACACAACGCCGCCCTCCTCACAATCATTCCTGTAATATCGTAATTTATGTGGCATGAAGGAGCAATATTCTTCTGCTAAATGAATTCTCAGCTACTCCTTGTCGTGGTGTGAGCCAACTCACTGCGAGGGGAGGAAAAAATAGCTGGAGAGCCACCTTTCACAAAATAGAGGCCTATTTCTGACTGAACTGTGCTCCACTAATATCAATTTACTGAAACAATAAATCCTTTCCCCCTGTGGAGAGTACCTGGAGATAGAAACAGCTCATGAACAAACAGCTATCAGGGCTGCAGGCTGTGCCATTCGCTGATTCACAGACTATAAACCTGGGAGTCTACTTTTCAGGAAATATAGGTATAAAAAACCAATCAGAATTACTGCTTTTAAAAATTAAAATTTAAAAGGGAAAAACAATTGTGAGACGATGTAGGCTTGTCTCTGACTATCTTTGCAAACCTGAGGTGAAAGAATGACAGGTCCCTGATGGGATGGGGGGTTCACACAGGGTACAGGGACCACACACTCCAGGAATCTCCTTCCAGCTCACTGGCCCTCCAGCTCGCTCCGGGCAAGCCACTTAAAACCTGTCGGCTTTGTCACCTGCGGGGACAGCAGCCACCTGTCTGCTCTTGTGGGGACACCAGCCACCCTGCCCCGGGCTGAGTGCCCCCCTGGGCATCCTTCAGGGACATCAGGGGATGACAGCCAACCACCTGAACACCACACCAGAGCCTCCCAGAGCCACCTCCAGCCCACCACCTGCAGACACACAGCCCTTGGACCATGCAGCAATTGTACATTAATCTTTTATCAGTGTTATTTATAAACGTGTAAAGTGTGACCAACACACAAACAGTGAACTGAGCATCCACAGTGAAACCTCCAGACATTTTGTTACAAACACAGCCTGCTAATGCACTTAAAAGATTTACAGGAACCAATTATCACCCTTTCTGCCACCCACCGACATCAATTATTGCTCAAATTTAAGATGATGACAAAATGTTTCAGAAGGCACTTTAGAAGCTGCTGCGTCTCTGCAGCGATGCTCGGCTCTGACAGGGCTGTCCTGGAGCACTCCTGATGAAAGCCTCCTCACCCCATCAGCAGCAAAACCCGAGTGCTGCTGGAAACCACTGCAATTACTGCCAGGAATTCATGGAAACAGCACAACAGCGACTTGATGTAAAAACTGATTGTGCTGAAAATGTGGAGGGAAAATGTCTTAAGGGTCTCCCACTGATCTCCAACCCTGCTAATCCATACATTAATACATCACATACAAACAATTAATACATTCATTTACACGTGGTATTGATTATCTGTATCTCTGAGGAGATAAATAAGCTCAGATCCGGAGGCTTGTGATGTTTTACAGAGGGGAATGGCTTCAAACTGACAGAAGGCAGGGTGAGATTGGATCTTAGGAAGAAATTCTTCCCTGTGAGGGTGGGGAGGCCCTGGCACAGGGTGCCCAGAGAAGCTGTGGCTGCTCCATCCCTGGAAGTGTCCAAGGCCAGGCTGGATGGGGCTTGGAGCAACCTGGGATAGTAGAAGCTGTCCCTGCCCATGGCAGGGGGTGGGAATGGGATGAGCTTTAAGGTCCCTTCCAAACCAAACCATTCCACAATTCTATCCTGGGGGGTCCTGCACAGCAGGATATGGACAGACTGGTGGCTCTGCCTGGGGAGTGCCAACTTGCTGCCTCAGGGTGAAAAAGGGGCTCCCAGAATCCCAAAAGGATGCAGTGGGATGGGAGCAGCCTCAGAGTGTGACACCCAAGACTGCCAGGGCGGGAAGCAGCCACTCTGTGAGGAGCAGGACTGACAGCAGCCTCTGCTCCACTGAGCACATCTAGCCCGGGGTACTCCACTGACTGCAGCTTCCTTCACATCTACCTGACCAATCTCACCTCCACAAGGGAGGGATCAGCTCATTAGCACACAGACATATCTCAAGTATGCAGCGCTGAATTCCCCCCGGAGCTTCAAAAGCAATCCATGTGACCTTTGCATGTTCCTGCCATAAAATACCAGGAACACCTCCAGCTCCAAAGATAGAAGCTGTGGTGGGCATATGTGAGCAGAATACACCATATGGATTAAGTCAAGGGAATACTTAGAAACTTCGACTCTGCCTTCAGCAAAACTGATTCTGACAACAATTTTAGCAATTTCTTGAGGATTTTCCGTGTGTTTATGAAGTGTCCATCACTGCAAAAGGATCTTTCAGCCTTGCTCTTTGAAGTCTCTCTAGCTCCGCTCTTACAATAGCTTTGGATTTAGTGGAGATCACAAAACACAGCATAAAATGTTAATGTAAAAATGAAGACTTATGGCATGGCTGCTGTCTGAAAGGACAGCCCTGTGCTGCCTGGAGCGGCATGGACATTAATCTGGCTCCAGGCTCCATTCAGTCTTCTTCAGATCCACTTTTTTTACAATCTCATATTGCAGCAGCAACAAATAAAACACTTAGGCATGCCTAAATACTGACTTCATCTCTAGGACACAAAGGTTCTTTAAACAGCACATTTCCATCGAGTACAGCAACAGCTACTGAGGCATCTTACTAGGGGGTTTAAAACTATTTAAAGCTGTTTTATGTTTAAAACTTTTGCTTTTCATGTGAAACCTCTGCTTTCTGGAGCAATTCCACTTAATTGGGAGAGGAGTCAGCAGGCAGAATGCAGAGAGCTGGAGCTATCTAGAGGTTTATCTGATCTTGGTGATAAAATTCCATCCCTTGGGTGACCTAAAAAGGACTGGAAAAGGCATGTGCAGTGTGCTAGCAGACCCACGAAAGGCGAGCTGGATGATCTCATAGGTGTTTTCCAGATCTCCTCCCCACACATCCTCAGGAGCCAGTCAGAGATCTGGATCCTTCTCTGTCATTAAATATTTTGGGAATGACATATTGTGCCCCTGGACAGCCCAGTGACAACAGTTCAGCCAAACACCCATGAAGAATTTAAACTTCTGCCTACCTCCTGAATTAATGCTGGGAGATAACTCCTGACTCGTCTGAATGGGAGGACAGGCTGCCATTCTCTAGTTAAGTCATGTTAATGATCTTGGAGATTAGCAAAGCAGGTTTGGAAATCTCAGAGAGTCATTAACGGTGTCATTAATGTCAAGGGCTTCCGGGAGAAAGAGCTATTTATGGACTGCCTTGGGCCAACCCTCTGCCTTGGGGGCTGAAGGGCACCCAAATCCCACCTGGCTTTTCCCATCTGGGAAGCAGAGGGAGCAAAGCCCCTGCTCTGGCCCAGCCCAGGAGCTGAGCAGCAACAGATTTGCCACAACAGCTTTCCTCTATGAGCACCCAAACCCCGTCACTGCCACGGGCAGGAAGATGCATCCCCTCAAAGAAGCCCAATGACCTCCAGGCTCCACAGTGGGCATGGCTGCCAAGGGTGATGAACCATGGTCCTGCAGCCAGGAGCACCAGCTCCCATCCTGCTTCCCACCTGCCAAACCCCCAGCTCCCCACAGCATCAGGGATGGGGCATTATCAAAGCCACATCTTTTCCTTTCCAAGTCACTGGAAAAAATGTACCAGCCCTTGCACTGCTAGAGAAGTTGGGAGGACTGGGGAGGGGGAAAGATACCAGCACCTATTGGGCTGAAGCTGTATCCACAGTGGATTTCACAGGCCAAACACTTGTGGTTTTCAAAGCTACTCTCTCCCCAGCATATTAAAGGCTCAGCCAGGAATGACAGAGCTCCCTCAGTGAACAGGAATGGGCTGGAGAAGCAGGAATGGACAGGAACGGGCAGTGATGTTCTCAGCACTACCACTGCTGGGACCACCTCAGTCCTATCACCACCTAGAGCTGGTGATGGCAGGAAGGCTCAAGGGCTTCCTCAGATTCTGTGGTTTCATCCACCCTGGACAAACATCTCCTAAGGACACTCCTTGGAAAAGGTGACTGGCTGATAAATGATGAGATGGAGGGGAAAAAATGCAGCTTGCTCAGAATGGCTGGGGGTCAGCAGCAAAGCACGGCCTGTGTCCTGACCCGGGATGGGTTCCCTGGGATGCTGAGGTGCCAGCCACACAAGGAGCAGGGCTATGGCCGGGACAAAGCTCAGCCTAAACCTCCCCTCCTAAACTCAACTCACTGCCAAGGCAGAGCTGCTGGAGAAGCTTGCCCCTCTAGCCCAGCACTCGTGGGGTTGGCACATGCCAACCCAAAGGTGACATGGGGACAGCCAGCAGCCAGCTCCTGTCTGGGGCAGGGACCTTCCAATTATCTCAACCTTCCACCACCCCAGGAGCTCCACAGCTGCAAACTGCATTTGAAACATAATACTCTGAAGAAATAATAAAGCAAGGCAAATTTAATCCAACTGAGCTGGAGAAGCCAAATCTCTGCCCACTTCATTTCTAGAGACTTATGAAACACACACAAGAGGAAGTGGAAATAGAGACAATGCTTCTCTGGAGCCCAGAGACATTCTGATGGCCATGCAGCTGTGGAGATGGTGAGGGAAATGCAGCAGGGGATACAGTGAAGGCACAGTGAGGTCAGAAGGATGCCCAGTGTGGCTGAAGGTGGTTTCTTGATGCAGCAACAGCAGCTGTGCATGGTTAGGAAGGGTGGATCCTCTGCAAGTCCTGAGCAGGACTGAGGCACTTGGCTTTATCCAGCAGCACCCTCTGCTCTGCACAAGGACTTCACTGTAGCTGCCAGTGCCTCAAAACCTGCGTGTGCTAATGACAGAGCTGAGGCTGCTAGCACAGGACCAGCTAAGGAGGGCAGAACTGACTTGTGATTGCTCTGTGATGCTACAGGCTCCACAATGTTGAGATTATGGGAAATCCAATATACAGGATACCTATACCAGATAATCAGACAAACTGGGAAAGCAGCTTCTAAAACTTTCTCAAGGTCATGGTAACAAAATTTCATTGTAAATCATGAGTACACCAGAAGGACAGATCTTCCAAAACCAACATCAGTCAGTGTCATGGCCAACTTCTGAGCTTGTTTGTGCTCCATGCAAGCTCACTGAACTGCATCTTCCAGCCTCATCCTGAATCCTGCTGCAGCCCTCAACCAGCTGCCTGGGAGAGCCAGCACAACCCTCCTGCTCCACAGGGCACTATCCCATCTGCTCAAGCACCTGGTAAAATCCTTTTCCCCACTCTTGAAAAGCCTTTGCCACCAGGACTAACCCTTCATGCAGGCACACTTGAGCCTCCACTGACCTCACAAGGTGAATGCTTTACTGAGGTTATTACTCTTACCTGCAGGGCAGCAGCCACAGCACAGCAACCCTTCCCCAACAAGGACTGGAAAACCCCTCCACAGTCTGGCAGGGCTACGCACACCCAGGGGTCTGTGCCAACAAATCTGCCCAGCAGACCATGCTAAGCACCAGTGCCAACGGTCAAATTCCAAACTCAGGTAGTCGAACTTGACTAAAATCCACTAAAGGATTTGAAGAATGTGCAGTGATATAACAGCAGTGATGCAGGCAATGTTAGGCTGTGATATCTAGAGATGCCTGGAACAAAAAACAATCAGAACCAGGGTTTCTGACAGTTCTTCTTCAAGGCCTTTAGTTCCACATGCTTACTCAAAAAGCCTGAATGCCCACTGTGGGACACCCAGGCCAGAAGGAAAACAAAGCCAGCAATACTCACCCATCTCCTTGAGCTCCATGTTAACAAGTTCCAACCAGCAGGCATCGAGCTCGTCCAGGTCATAGCGGCTCATGCCCTGCAGGTAAGTCCTTGTAGCTTCTGAGATCTCAGAGCCAGGCAGGCTGCTGGGTGAAACCTGTGAGAGTGAGCTCTCCAGCTGGGGGATGATCCTGGAAGAAAAGAAGGGGAGGTTCAGAAAGAGATACAACTCAGAAAAATATCCTGTTTCTTGCCATGAAGGTGAGACCACACTGGGCACCTGACTCTGTGAAGGAAAACAAAGCCACCGCACCTGAAGTCAGTCCACGCACTGACAGACAGCCTCAGCAGAGTAACTACAGCAAGACTGCTCCCATTCATCCACAGAAATTACTCTTTACATGAGAAAAATGAGGTGCAGTGGAGATGATGCTCCAAGTACTAAGAGCAAGCCCCCAAGCATTAACTGCTCCATGAACACCTCCAGCGTGCCATACACTGCAGTGCCACAGCCACTGGGCAGCTCTTTGGCACTGGGGAACATCCCATGGGGGCCTGTGAGATTTGTTCTGAGTGCTCTCTAATCACAACCACGGGGATGGCAAGAGGAGCTGCCTCATCTGCTGCAAACTCCCTGCACAGAGAGCAACCAGGCACTGGCTGTCAGCTCTTCTGCCTTTCCTTGGCAGCTCTGCAGCAATACGCATGAGACTTGCCATGCACATGTCAACAGTGTCACGCCTCATGACACGCAAGCAGAGGACAGGCTGGAAATGAGAAGCAGCCTGTGCTGCCAGCTGACAGATCTCAGAGAGGCTGGGAGCTGGAGCCTGCTGCAGGATTTGCACAGCTCACATTTCCTCCCCTGAAATCCACCTCCTGGCACAGATAGCAAGCCAGAAAGATGCTGCAAAGCAACAGCAACCAAACATCATACCTCACTGCAGCACGTCAGCCCCTTCCAAACAGCTTCTCCCCATGCAAACCTGGAGGACCCAGCCCTGCTCTAGCACCATGCCAGCTGGGAAGGCTGCTGATCCCTGCAAGACTTTTATCTGCCTTCTGTCCTGCTATGTCAGAGCATCGAGTGCCTTGTGCTCTGTGATGTGTCTGGGGCAAAGCCATGGCGTCCATCACAGAACCAGATGAGTTGTGGTACCAGGTGCTCCAAGGTCTGTATGTGCCAAGGAGAGACACCTGAGCGCAGCTGTCCTTGGGAATGAGGCCCTACCTGCCCTGCCAAGGTTGGGAAGGAAATCTGTGGCAGGGCAGGAAAATGAACCTGGAGTTCCTACAGAGCCAGACATGCAGTTTAATTGCTGTTCTCTGTGGTCACAAACACTGGAGGTACTTCCAGAGCCACCAGCAGGAGAAGCAACAATTTATGGCTCAGAGAGAGAAACATCAAGAAATGGGGTCTTATTATCTCTTTTGCTTTACTTTCCCCACCAGTAAATTGAAAATAAACATGTGACCCCATGTCCTGAGTACATCTCCAACTTTAAAGAACCAAAAGAGCCACACGGAAGGACAGCTCCCAGTGCTCACATTTTAGAACAATCTCACTGCAATCTAGGACAGGACATGGGGATTCACTGACTTCTCTAATGCAGACATTACAGGTATGCTTCAGCCCCAGCTTCAGGATTGGCATCTAAGAGCTCCCAAACCCCTAAAATCAGAGAATCACACAATAGATGGGTTTGGAGGGAACCTTAAATATCATCCAGTTCCAGCCCTCCCTGACGTGGGCAGGGACACCTTCCCCTATCCCAGGTTGCTCCAAGCCCCATCCAGCCTGGCCTTGAACACTTCCAGGGATGGAGCAGTCAACAGCTTCTCTGAGCAACCTGTGCCAGCACCTCATCACCCTCACAGGGAAGAATTTCTTCCTAATATCTAATCTAAATCTGCCCTCTATCAATTCAAAGCTATTCCCCTCTGTCTAGTCACCACAAACCCATCTAAAAAGTCCCTGTCCAGCCTTTCTTGTAGCCCCTTTAGCCACTGGAAGATGCTATTAACAAAAAAATAGAGCAGGAGCTGCTGGTGCAATGTGCATTGGTTCACATCAGACTGAACCTCTGTTTTCCATGAGCTCAAGTCTGGGTCATCCCTCACAGAGACAGAACCTGGGTGTGGGAGCAGCCAGGCTGGGCACAGCCTTGTTACAGCAGAGAAGACACCAGTCCTCCACCTGCAATGAATGCTTCTGTTGGGAAGAGCTGCCTGAGCAGCACGGGGTCAGGGCCATAAGCCCTCATTAAGCCAAGTTACACAAGCTGCTCACCCAAGAGCTCCTGCAACAGGTGATGCTCTGACACCGAGCCAGCCACGGATGCTCGGGATGGCAGGAGCAAAGAGCTGCTATTTTTACCCTGGCACAAAACTGCAAAGATTAATTCTCTGTGTACATATCAAAGGAGTATCCCAAACAGGTCATTTACTGCATTGAGAGCACTGAAATGCACTCAGTGTGATGAGGATGCTGACGTGGCTGGAGCTGTTGTCATCTCATTGCAGGGGTTCCATACTGTTGTCTCCTTATCACAAAAGTTCCAAACCTTCTTGGTGCTTCTTGTGGGCAGCTCCTCTGAGCACTGACTCTTCACAAAGCAGCCAACTGACTCCAGTTCCCCTCTCACCCAGCCACCCCACTCTTTTATAGCATCTTCTTCTCACTGCTTAGAGCTGTCGCCTGGTAAAGTCAGGCCTGCTCCTAATCTTTGATAATTGGCTCAGCTGCAACTCCTTAGGGGTGAGATTACTTTCTACACTGTCTTTATTTTCTTATATTCCATCCCCCAACATGGAGCAACCCCTTGGGGTTATCTCACACAGTGCATACAGCACTGCCCACCAAGAGAGGTGAGTGGGACCTGCCTGAGCCTGGGCACATCCCCTCCCACCTGGGCACACAGCCCCACCTCCCTTCTGCAGCAATCTCATGGAGAAGTTTTGCTGAACCTGATGCTCAGAGACAGGAGACAAGTGACTGTCCCCTCGAGCCATGTACCCACCTCCCCAGTGCTCCCAACCCCCAAACCTGGATTCACGTTTAGACTCTCAAACCTGGATTCATGTTTAGACTCTCAAACCTGTGCACAGTCCCTGGTGATGCAGAGATCACAGGGAGCTCAGGGGCTCACTGATGGTAGCAGCTCCACCAGTGCTCAATGTCCAGCTCTTTCTGACACTGTAATTAAATGAAGTTTGCTTTGGTTTAATGGGAACTGGCACTTGTAGAGTGACATTTTGCCTCTCACCATGTCACTGATGATGAAGATCAAGGTAATGAAGGCACAAACATCTAACAAGCTGACCAGCACTCTGTTAAAGGTTTGAAACATGCCAGTGCAGTGATGGCAGGTGCCTCTCCCTGTCTGGGAGCACAGGGAGGGATGAGCAGCTGCTGCAGCTCTCAGCAGACACTTTCCTACAAGGAATAAACATTAATATAAAAAGTATCTTCCTAAGAGGATCGCTAAACTTTACTTTTGAAGTTTCCTCCCCATAACCCCATGCTACTCTGGCAGCATGGGTTGGGATTCCCTGGAGTTAATTCAGGCTTGGGGATGCTGGGACATGTTCATGCCATTTTCTCACTATTTCAAATACCAGCAAACAGAGAAGGTCAGAAATGAAGAAACTGAAATAGCTGCTAAATTATTTTTTACACAGTGAGAAACTTGTATAACCCTATGAAGACCTGCTGGAAGCCTGGTCCAGATCAACTCCCTGACTCATCTGCAGCACTCAGTTAAACACAAGGGTTTTATGGCTTGCAAACAATTCAGCAAACCCCAAGAGAGCCTGTGCCTGTTCCCAGGAACACTGCTCCCACCCCGAGGGGAGCTGGAGGCTGCCAGATGCTGAGGCTCACATGGGGCATCCCAAGGCCCCAGAGATGCACAGCCTGCCACTGATTCCTGGATCTGCTTTGGTGGATAGAATCACATTCCTAAAAAGCAGCCCACTCCTTCCTGACACATGCTACCACACCTGCAAAGGCCTTCCTGGTGCTGAGATGTAAAGATCAGTGACTGCAGTGACAGTGCCTTAGGCCAGGAGGAGCTTTGGAAGGAAGAGATCCTACAGTTTAAGAGAAGAGAGCAATCCCTTGGAAAAGACCATGCCCTGCCTCACAGCAATACAGAAAACAGACCAAGCTGGGCACCTTCCTCACCTCCAGCAGCTTCAAGAAACTGAAGCCCAAAAAGTTGCAAGCTTTGTGCTGTCCAAACACTGCAGTGGAGACCTGGCAATAAAAAGGGAACAAAGCACAGAGCCTGCCCTCACCAGTGTCTGTCCATCTCCTGCTGGGCTCCAAGAGCTGGGGATGTCACCAGGGCTCCTCTTTTGTGCAGGAACAAGTCTTAATCCATTGGGAAACCATGTCTCCAAATTGCTGCTTGGTGGACAAAGAAATACCCAGGCTGGGTGATGAGGAGTCTGCACAGGAGCCACCAACCCACCCAAATTCACCATCGTGGCAAAGAATCACAGAGGCAAAGCCTCCACCAGGAGCCAGACCATTCACAGAAGCTCAGTTACACAGGAGGAGCATTTACTCCTTTATTTATCCAGAGACACAGCATTTTTTAAAAATCCTGTATCAATCAAAGGCTCCTTTAAACAAAGGGCTGAAAATTGGGATCAGCCTCAAAATCACAACAAACCTGAGGCCATTAGTCTGAAAGTGGGTCTCAAGGGCACTTGAGGAAAAGGAGTAAGTGGACCCCAACACTCTTGAGGATCACATCTATCCCTGGAGAAGATTACACAGAAATAAAATATACTCAGCAAATTCCCATGGTTAATCATCTCTGTAAACTGAATGCTTCACTTGGCTGAAGGGAGAAGGCTTTTTTTTCTATATGCTCCCTTTTAATATATCAGAAATAATTAATCCTGCATAGTGTTTCTCATCTAAAAATACTTAATTTTATTACAACGAAGACATTAGTCAGTAATCTTTTCTTTACCTCCACTCCAGTCTAAATTAGTCTTGTCCAATGTCCATAAATAAGTCAGCTTAAGAAAGTCAGTGGAAAGACAGCTCTGCCAGCAGCCTTCAGTGCTGATACTGCTCCTACCACCAGCTCTGCTTATGGGGGAATTCTCCTGTGGCACACAACAGCTTTAAAAGGGCAATTTAAAGGGATGATTTTCCCTTTCTGTTTATTAAAAATAGTATCTAGCAGGCCATTTGGACTGGATGCCCCACTTTCTTATGAACTTAAGCTAACAGATTTTATACATGCTGTTGCCTCTCAACAGCAGAGCAGAATTTAAGCATTTAAGTTAGGAAAAGTGCCTGGGGGTATAAGGGTGAAGGATAGGGCTGGAGATAGTGGTGGATGGTCACAATAATGAGCCACAACCCACACACAAGGGTTTGTGATCCTCAGCATTCCCACACCCAGATTTACTGACCATGTTACTCCTACTTCTTGTATTTTTATGGCTTCTAGTAAAGGCTATAAAACCATGAGTCAAAAACTATACTCCCAAAACTGGGCTCAGAGACAAAAGGGAAGGCCAAGAAGATAATATATATTTAGGTTTTCAATTAACTGGCCTGAGGTTCAGACCTGCAAGCAAGCTGGCCTGAGCAGCTGGATGAGTCCAAAGTGTCTTTAGGTTCCCCCAGGTCTTGGTGCTAACACGTACCTGTGCACTTCACCCCTTCCCTCCTTGGCTGAAGATACTCCAGATAACATCTGGAGCACCCTGGTCACCAGCACAGAGAGTTCAGAGCCCTGTGGGCACCCTGCTGGCACCCCTGGCATAAGGAACCTGACACCAGAGCCCCTGGACCCTGCAGAGGGACCACAGGTACCCAGAGTCTGTGAACACATCCTCCTGTGGATGGAGAAGAGATGCTGGGGGCAGCTGGTCCTGGAGAGGGAGGGAGAGAGGTGACACAGTGCATCTCAACAGGGCACTGTCACCAAACTCTTTTGTTTTAAAACAAACAAGAACCTGAGAAGAATGAGATGGCACTGCTGGGACCACTTTGTGGAGAAAAGAAACGATTTGCAGTATTTCCTTATTGGCTGCTGGAACCAAAACCCCCTCATGATTTGGCAACAGCCTCTGAAAATCCATGCAAATTCATCATACATACATACATCAACAGAGCAGCCACAGGAATGGGAACCTCTGGTCTGGGAAGGGAAACCTGTGATGGCTGATGGATGAAGGGAAAGCTGGATGGCCCCATCTGCCACCCATTCTGCACCATTTGTAGGCTGTCTTCATGGCAGGGGCTGCAACAAGCACATTCCTAGCAAAAAAGGCTGATGGAGGGAACTTAACATCAGCCCCTCCTGTGCACATCCCTGCTTTGGCACACAGCTCAGTGCCACCAGCAGTTTGTCCCCACTGCCCTGATGGGCACAGTGGGTGGCTGGGCTGGCACTGCCCTTTGCTATATCCCAAACCTTCCTTTAAGTGCCTGTCCCAAAAACCCACACAGGCAGTTACACACACAGTCCAGCCATGAAGCTCCATTTGGCTTTTGCTGCTGTACTGAGAGAACAAAGCAGCTGAATCCCAGGAGCATCCAGGAACAGGAGCAGCTGTGCCCAAAATGCACCCCCTGACTGCACAGACATCAGTGCCGAATGCTCAGCTCTGGGAAGGTCCCTTTGTGCTGCCTGAGTGGCACTGAGGGTGTTCAGGAAGGGGTTAATGCTGCCTGCAGCAGCGTCCTGCCCTCGGTGCCAGCAGCCAGTGAGTGCAGCTCCAGGTGACGTAATGCTGGGTGCCTGTGCAGGCTGCACTCCCAGCCCTCCTGCTGGATGCCTCAGGGACCCCAGCATGTCCCAGGGACCCCAGCATGTCCCAGGGACCCTGCTG
>NW_005054308.1:3031795-3061201 GCF_000277835.1 Geospiza fortis | reverse complement strand
ATTCTGACACTCGGCGCAACCCAGTGAACATCAGAAATTTTCATTGTCAGCTTTTAAAGCATCCCCAGCCATGGGGAGCATCTGATCTCTGAGCAGCACAGCACAGCTCCTTTTGGCTCCAGGACCATTCAAGGGCTCTCTCTCTGGCCTTGGAAATCCCCCTGTGACAATCCCATTCCCATTTCCATGCAGAACGTTAAGGATGGGGTAGGGCGGCCCCTCCCAAGCTGCTGGCAGTTTGGGATTTACATAGGCAGGTTCTGGGAGTTTTACAGAAATGCAGCTGAAGCTCCCAATTACAATTAACAGGTGCAGTAAGAAAAATGCTTAGTTGTTCCCTCCCCATCTGAAATGTCCTTCTGTAACAGCCTGTAGCCACAGTGGGTCCTTCCAAGCCCCTGGAATAACATAATCCTCTAAGGAGAAAGTGATTCACTCTTCTTTGATGTGATAAAAAGAGGAAAACAAGTGAACAGGAGGCACTAAACAGCCATCTTGTGAAACCCAGACAGCTTTTCCAATTCCATTTCAGAGCTGTTTATCACCACATAAAAAGCCTGATACCCAGCAGACTAGAGGAAGACCAGTGTTGATGTCCCTGTCTTTCTCACATTTATATTCCAGCCTAAATCTCACTGAGATTTAGCTCAACAAATGAATTATTTAAGTTGCAACTCTGATTCAGTGCCCAGAGAATCATTTTGATGTAGATGGGAGCAGGGCCCTGGTACAGAAGAATTCAGGTGCAGAGCAGTGTCTGCTTTCCCAAGGCAGAGGAGAGCACCACAGCACAGCTGGGTTCATCTCCACAGCTTCTGAGAGAGGAAAACCAGGGCTGCAGGGACACAGCAATGGCTGGGCAGTGGTTTGCTGGTGGGCTGACTGCAACAACAAAACGCAGATGTTTTTCTGGCAGACCAGACAAAAGCAGTGTCTGGGCTGAGAGCAAAATGCACACATAATTTCTGATGCTGTGCAAAGATCTTCTCCTTATTCCTTTCCCCTTTTTCTCTCTGTGCCATTCAGCTCTAACAGTGGTGTTGAAGGCAGCACGGGACGGTGCCCTGCTGCTGGGAGGTGACACAGCCTGTGCTGCTCTCCTGGCTCTGAAACCCAGCAAAACACAGCAGCCTCCAGTTCCAGGGCAGCTGCAGAGGATGCTCACACAGCACCTTCTCCTGCAGGCAAGCAGGGCAGAGCCAGCCCCAGCACCCACAGGTGCTGCTCTCCCCCTTCTCCCAGAGCATCTCTGACCCACCCATGGCCCTCCAGGGACCCATGTCACACAGCAACCTCCTCCAAACCCAGCCTGCAGGCTGCCAGCATCCTGCTCATTTCCATTTCAGCAATGTATGTCTTGGAATTGCTACTAGAGAAGCCAGGGACACTTGAGTGTGTGTTTTCTGGATATAAAAAGACAAAAAAAAAAGTTGCTTCTTTATGTAACTTAAGCCAAGCTACTAACATTAAAGCATCTGGAATTAATTATCCCAGCCAGATAATGTTTCCATAATTACTTCAGTAATGCAAACAGCTCCACTTGCCTTTGTATCCACCTACTAATGGAGACCAGAAACAGAAGACATGAGCAATGGTGGCAGCTCTGCACCTGCCATGGTCTGAGCATGAGCCACAGCAGACCAAGAACTGCACAAATCCCCCTGACACTGTTACTCACAGAGCTGAGTGTGGCAAAGCTCAAAACACAGACACAGGCACAAGATGACAACTCCCATCCACCAGCACAGTGAGTTCACATGGGTCTCCTTAAAGAAACCCAGCCCAGTGAAAGCAAAGCTTTGAGGAATTTGAAAAGGCAGCACCCAGACCCTTTTAATGTGTTCTGGATCACTGAACTAACACTGAACCCTGAAGCACATGAGAACAGCTCTGACACTCCAAGCAGCTCACAGCCCATCCCAGAGAACAAGGAGGGATCCATCTGCCTCTTCCACCATCCCCTGCAGCTGCTCTTGTTTGGGTGCACCTCATGAAACCCCGGAATGGTTTGAATTGAAAGAGACTTTTAAAGGTCCCCTAATCCAAGCCCCATGCCATGAGCAGGGACACTTTCAACTAGATCAGATCTTCTTCTTTTCCAGATCTTCTTCAAGTGCACTGAGAGAAACCACCTGCAGTTCTCCTCCACCTCCCCAAGGCCTGGCAACAAAGTGAAGCTCACTTTCCAGCAACACCTCACCTAAACTCAACAGGATTACCCAGAGCAGCCCCAAGAACTGAGCAGCTGTTCCTGCTGCTGGGCTATCCCTCTGGAGAGCACTTAAAAGCAATAGTTGCTTGCATTGTTCAAAGGGGACCCAAGGTGCACTAAATCACTAAGAGGTGATTTCATTAGGGCTGTGGTTGCAAGCCCAGCAGTCAGAGCTGCTGGGGTTTGCCTGGCTACACAATAAATCCACGGTTCTGGATGGAGAGCAGAGGCAATGGAGTGAGATGTGGAGGCTCCCAAGGCTCTACCAAACCAGAGTGGGTCCCAAGAGCTGTAAACCTTGTTACAGAGCAGCAGGAAATCCAGCTCACTCGTGCTATACATTTGCTGCTGAAGTACACTTGACTTTCTGTGCGCCTGATCCAGTATAAACCACAGGCATCCACTGGGAAGATTAGCAAACATTCAAAATAAAAGTCCAAGTGGCTCAGAATGAGGTAAGAACAGGCTGGATTAACACATTTCCCATAGCAAACTAATAAAGGTGAGGACTTGCTGAAAGCCCACACAAGAACTTGTCAAGCAGAGAGTAAACCAGAAACGATGACAAGTAACAGGCAGAGTAAATCACACTCACTCCTTTGCAAAGCACTCACAGGCATTGGGCACGAGCCAACAACCCTCTGCAGCACCACGGCCCCTTCTGCAGCACCAGTGCCCCCCTGTGTAGCACCACTGCCCCATCTGCAGCACCAGTGCCCCCTCTGCAGCACCAGTGCCATCCTCTGCATGGCCCAGACCCTCTGCTGCCCTGGTGTGATTCATCCCACCCTAACCCAGGTCCCTGAAGCCCTGGCAGGACAGACCACCCTGTGCACAGACCATCCCTCCCCTCTGCCTACAGGGAGAAGGGATGCCTGAGCAGATCTGACTGGAAACCTCCCTTTGCCAGTGGAGACCAAACTCACTGATGTTACATCACTGGGATTATTTTGCAGTCCTGGATCAGTGCCACTGGCCAGCCCATCCTCACCACAGCCAGCTGTCACTGTGGGGGTCCCCAGGAATGGGCAGGCAGGGAGCCTTCCTCTCCCCACACACAGCCCAGGGCTTGTGATCAAAACATTTAGGCCTAGGGCAACTGGGATTTTCATTTCTTTTGATCAGAGCACAGCCTCTGAGGGAAGTGTACATGTATTTCTGGAGCATACCAGAACCCAGGCATATTCAAGGGCAGGCAGCCACAGAACAGAGATAACCAACCCAAGAAATAGCCCTTTGTAAAATCGCCAGCATGCCATCTGCAAGCTCTGAACTCACACATTTTTCATGATGAGCTGGAGGGAAGAGAAAAAAAACAGGAGAAAAAAAAAAGGAAAAAAAAAAGGATTATGTTGAAAGAAAAAAAAGCTGTGCTCCAAAAGCTCCTCAAACTGCTGCAGAATCCTGCCTGCCCCTTCTGCAGCAAAGCCCAAGGGAAGCAGCTGATGAGTCAACAGCCAGCCTGCGTCGCCGACCGAGGAGAGGAAGTCCAATGTGAGCAGTGAGAACAAAGTGTGCTGGTTCATGGAGTACACACTGAGCAGGCAGCCTCGGGGAGCCCTCCCCGGGCTGGGACTGCAGGGATACAGCCTGGCTGCCAGCCAGCACTCCCAGGGGACACAGAGAGGTGACTTCCAGGCATAGCTGGGACATCTGCATCGTGCCACCCTGCTGCCAGGCCAGCCTGGCCACCTTTCCTCAGGCTACCATGCTCCACATTGCAGCACAGACTGCTCCTGCAGGGGTTTCCTCCCTTTGCTGCGTGCTCTGGATGCAGCACCCAGCCCTGTGAGGAGGAGCTGAGGTGTCTTCTCAGTGCAAGATGGGGGCAGGGATGTGTCCCAGTCCTACACCCACTGCTGGTGCACCAGTTCATTCCTCTCCCTGCCTCAGTACACTCATCTCCAGCACTGCTTCCCACAGACAGACCTGCTCCGTGTGCCTCCTCTGCCAGTGACACTGGCACCACAAAACCACGACCTGCCAGCAATGCACACCCTGGGAAAGAGCTGCTGGAACTCCTGCAGACGTGGGGGCACCTCCTAATGGGAGTCCAGTGAAGAACAGCCCGGAGGAGATGAACACCGAGTGGGCAGTGCCACACCACCCAATCCAGCCAGCCCTGCACCTGGATGTGCCCCCTGAGCACAGCCTGACCTGTGTGTGGCTGTCAGAGAAGGGCAGAGGGGGCTGAGGGAGGACAGAACAGGACAGGGCCATGGTGCTGACACGGCACACGGTGTTCGCGCCGGTGCCGCCGTGGCCGAGCCGGCACCCGCCGGGGCTGTGCCTTCCTGTGAGCACAGCACTTTCTGTTTTCTGTTAAAACAGGGCCACAGCGACGATGCAAGTATAGATCTGCAATGCCAAGAATATCTGGGAAGGCTGCCAGC
This sequence comes from Geospiza fortis, assembly GCF_000277835.1. NCBI lineage: Eukaryota > Metazoa > Chordata > Aves > Passeriformes > Thraupidae > Geospiza > Geospiza fortis. The sequence continues at coordinate 3,056,596 of NW_005054308.1, read as the reverse complement.
AAGAAGCAGCCTTCCTGCTCGTCCTCCCGCTGTGTGCAAATTCACAGGAAACAGAATCTACAGCACATACTAATGTGGCTTAATGCGAGATCCAAGAGCCACCTTGAGATCCTGCTTGCATCCCTGTCAGCCTGGGGAAGGAGCCACATGCCAAGAACATTAAATCATTAAATAAAGGAGGAAATAAAACCCGCACAGGTGCATAAAATCCCATGTAGGTGCCGCTGCTTTAGGAAGTGATGCTCTGCTGTGCAAGCTCAACACACACTGCCTCCAGTAGGAAGGGACAAGCCCAGGTCCCTGGCACATCCACTGCTCAAAAATGGCTTCACAGCCTCCTACGACCACTCATCAACCAGCAAAGTCCATGGCCTTTGGGGTTTATTATGGTGTGACTCTGGGAATACAAAACTCATCTGAGTTTTTCCCATCTTCCCATTTACAAGAGGAGACGTACCCAAAGCCCCTGATGCTCCCAAACTGCTAACTCTTATTCTTATTTTACCTTGTTTAATCCTGAACCTGCACTGAGATGAGCCAACTTTGCCTCCAACACCCAATTGCACCCCACAACAGACTGGGACCTTGCATCTGGATCTCCTCATGCTGGAAATCTCTGTGCCTCTGTTTACACAACTGTAAAATAACTGCAGAGTTCACACAGGGGCTGTAAGGCTCAGATTTGGTCCAAAAAACCCAGTGGAGATCCTTCCACTAAGGGGTCTAGCACAGGGGATGCAGGGTCACCACCACCCTCGCTGCAGGTGGGTGGCCAGCAGACACAGGGCAGGGGATGCCAGCCTGCCTGCTGCAAGGGAAAGCTGCCCTGACTCCTCACTCCTCTGACAGCTCCCATCTGACTGGAAGTGGCTTTTATCTCCACACAGGAGCCCTTCAAGCTCTGGGCAATTCTCAGGCCAATAAAATTCTCAGGTTCAAATAAAACCCTTTTGAATAGCTGTGAGCCAGAAGTAATCGTGGAGAGGAAACAGCTGATGTCCTGTGCTGCCTCTGATGACCCTGGCATCCAGGTGGCTGCCAGCAGCACCCTCCTGAGACAACAAGCCAAGATATGCTGCACCTCTTCCTCCCCTGCTTTCCTCACAACTGCACTGCAATTTGTGCTAACCTAGAAAGGACCCTGAAGTTTAAGGTGGCTCTTAGTGGAGGCATTTTGAGACAGATGCTTTCTGAGGGAAGCATTCCTTAAAATACAGCTCTTGCCTTCTGCCTCTACCCCAGCTTTTGACATTTTACAGCTCCAGTAAAACAAAATGTTTTAAAAACCTCATTTTCAGCTTTGGAGGCACAAAACCCAGAGCTGGTTTCCAAGCAGCCAGGAGGGAGATGAAAAGAGCAGCAGTGGCTGAGTGCAGAGCACCTTTCGGACAGAGAGCTCCATCTGTGCTCCAAGTCATGGCACCTTTGGGACAGAGAGCTTCATCTCTGCTCCATCTGTGCTCCAGCTCATGGCACCTTTGGGACAATGAGCTCCATCTCTGCTCCAGCTCATGGCCCCTTTGGGACAGAGAGCTCCATCTCTGCTCCATCTCTGCTCCAACTCATGGCACCTTTGGGACAGAGAGCTCCATCTCTGCTCCATCTCTGCTCCAGCTCATGGCACCTTTGGGACAATGAGCTCCATCTCTGCTCCAGCTCATGGCCCCTTTGGGACAGAGAGCTCTATCTCTGCTCCATCTCTGCTCCAGCTCATGGCACCTTTGGGACAATGAGCTCCATCTCTGCTCCAGCTCATGGCCCCTTTGGGACAGAGAGCTCCATTTCTGCTCCAACTCATGGTCCCTTTGGGACAGAGAGCTCCATCTCTGCTCCATCTCTGCTCCAGCTCATGGCACCTTTGGCACAATGAGCTCCATCTCTGCTCCGACTCACAGCACCCTTCAGACAACCAGCTCCATCTCCTGAGCAGGAAGCAGTTCCCACCCCACAGCACAGTCTGCTGGCTGCCAATGGCTCAGCCCAGGAACCAAGTCCTGAGCAGCAGCACCAAGGGCTGGCTATTATTTTGCAGGCAGCGCTTGTCTGCTCACAGCTCCCAGGGCTCTGGTGTCTTCTCTCCAACCTCCCCACCTCCCTCCAGGAGTTTCACATGGAAGTGGCTGTCAGAAGTGACAACATCAGGACTGGATTAGCACAGGCATCCCCCCCTAAGGGCAGGATGCTCTGTTACACCTCTGATGGGGAAAACAGAGCGCTGACAGTGAGGAAGAGCATCAGCCATTGGGCTCCACATTTCCAGTCCACAAAAAACATCAGTGCTGGGACTTTTCTCAGCAGATTAAAGGAATTTAGATTATCCACAGCTAACACAGAGAGGATGTTCGGTTTAGACAAAATTTTTTGAGTAGGGAGAAAGAAAAATTTGGAAGCAAAGGAGGAAAGTGATGCCGAGGCCATGGGGCAGTAGCCACAGGGTGGGGGCAAAAGCAGCAGCTCAGGCAGGACCAGCAAGGTGGCTGCTCCTGGGAGGGAGACTGAGGTGAATTAAAGCAGTTAAACAGGGGAGGTAAATGGAGTTGTAAGGCCTTTTAAGGCTGCTCTCTTAAGGCAGATGAAATAGAGTCATCTCTTGTGAAAAAACACTTGACATTTCTCGAAAACAGGGCAAGATGCAAGAAGGAGTTGTCTGACCCTGGAGATAGCAAAATTACTGCAGTCTGCACTGTCCCTGGCAGCCCAACACTGCCCTTTCCACCTCCCATTCTCACATCAGTGGCCCAAGTGGGAAAAGCTTGAGGGCAGGGATGCTTTGGGAGGGAGAGCTGCTCAGCAGAACACACCATCTCTGCTGTGCCTTCTGGCGTGCATTCTGTCCTGATTAAAAAAAATCTGGCAGTGTCACTGCCTGTCCCCCTGGGAGTGCATCATGGCTACAAACCAGGTGCAACCATTAACACTGCTGCAAAATGAGCTCTTCATTTCCCTCCCATCACATTGGGGAAGGCAAAATATCCCAAATAGGCATCTATCTGAGGACAAAGCCCTCCAGGCCGTGCTTGCTGTCCAGCCAGCAGAGAGAGATGGTTCAGGCAATTGAGACACAGTGCAAGACAGAGCAACAGCAGAAGAAAGAAGAGGAAGCTGAAGCTGTGGGCAAGCAGCACAATCTCCAAGCAGCCCAGGAGCAGCCTGGGATGAGCAGGGTGTGACACAAACTAGAGGGGATGCAGAAATCCACCTGGGATGAGCTGGGAGTGATGGAGTCAGCAATGAGTATCTGAGAGGTCATAGTGAATGGGACAGATTTCAGAATTACAGACTTAGAAAGGACTTTAAAGGAGTGATCTAGTTCCAATACCCTGCCATGGGCAGGGACACCTTCCACTAGACCTCCACAGGCTTCTCAAAGCCCTGTCTAGCCTGGACACTCTTCCAGAGATGCAGCCACAGCTTCTCTGGGCAACCTGTGCCAGCACCTCACCACCCTCACAGGGAAGAATTGCTTTCTAATACCTGTTGCTTTAAAAATAAAACAAACGCTTTGTAGAGCAAGGCTTGAACTAAAAACAGTGTTGAGGTACTGAAGAAAGAGCTGGAACTATTTCAGAAGGCAATTCATCAAAGATTATGGAAAAGTGCCAATTAGAATAATCAAACAAGTAAAATAATCCCAAGAATTAGGAAATTCTTCAGAGGATAACACTGGAAGAGAAACTGACACTGGAAGTGAAACTTCACAGTCAAAGTGAGTGGGCAGCACCAGGATGTCCCCTCCAGAAACCAAAGGGGGACACCACCTCCATCATGGTGCTGGGGGTGCCAGAGCAGGACAGGGTGGGATGGGGACTTGGGAGGGAGTGACCTGTTCCAGGTGTCACTCTAGGAATATCCACTCATGAAAACATGCAGCAGAGCTGCTCCAGCACCCCCAAACCCAAGGGCTGGGAGACAAGAAGAGAGAAGCATTTCCAGCCTGTCCTGCACCCCAGGAGCCTCTGGCTGTGAGGTCTGGGATGCCAAATCCCACTGCTGGGAAGCAGCACTCCCAGCTCTACGTGGGCACTGCCAGCCCAGGCAGTGCCAAGCTATCACTTTTCAGCTGGAAATAGCCCCGGCACGAGCCCTCAGCTGGGAAGCAGAGCACTGGCGAGGCCAGACTGCGGTTAGCTATCAAAGACAACTAAAAAAAGATATTTCACACACAGGCTTTTTTTATCCACCTTCTCTTTTTTTTTTTGGTTGCTTCTTTTTTTTTTCCCAAGGATTAAATCAACTCAACAGCCCCCTTTACAACTTCCCTTTTGATGTGTTCAGACTCATTAAAGTTTCATTTCTTTCTCTGTTTTCCCCGGGGGAGGAAGGGGAGCGTACACAAAAGTTTATTTCAGAAGCGGGATCGGCAGCTGCAGCAGCAGCAGCTGCTGTTGCTGTGGGAGAAGCAGAGCCTCCACCAGCCTTTGCTCTGTGCCCAAATCCCTTGGCAAAACACATCCCCCAGCAGCCACCCCGCTCCCGTGAGCGGCCCCAGCATCGCCCTGGCACGACGCTGCACGAGTGTTTCTGCAGGATGCACACACGGTGTCACACGTCACAAAGGGAACACATGAGAAATACAAAGCTCTTGTAAACCCTGTGGGGAGTTTTGGGTCTGATCCTGCAACTTTTCAGATCCAACCCTGTGAGTTCTGGGGTCCCTTCCCAGCCTTTTGCATTCCCCCCACCGGCAGCACCAACCTTTCCCCCACAGCTTTGGCCACTGCCCTGGGATAATCCCCCACACACGTCACAGGGAGTAGCAGCTCCCCCATGTTTCCTTCTCGCCTGAGCAGCTGTTTGAGTGTCTATTTTAAACCTCAGCTCCCTATTTTAAAATAGCTAATGAGCCCCCGATCTCTGCTGACAGACGTCGTCTCTACAAGGTCTTGGGAGATGCTTCTGTGTTTGCTGGGCTCCTTTTCCCAAGCCCTGAATCTCAGCATGCCCAGCACGTCTCCAATCTGCACAAACATGGTAAAGAGGGAAGTTTTTAATTTCAGGGCCAACTCCTGCTCCCCTACCGTGAAATACCAGCGGTACAACCACGTGCTCCCTGACAGAGAAGCATCAAGCAGCCAGGCACAGGCTGGCATTCTGCACGGTTTTCTGTTGTTATTTTCTTACTGTTCCTTCGATTTTATCAGGTCTTTTTTAAAATTTCCTGACCAAGAGCAAACAAGGAGCTGTCCCAGCTGGCCACTGCCCAAAAAAAGCCATGCACATGAGAGGGACTTCTCAGGATGTGGTGGGAGCATCCCTGTGCAAGCCCAGGATCCTGAGCATCACCTCTATGTGCTCTCCCAGATGGTGTGCACCCCACCAAGGCAGAGGGAACCCCACAGAGAGGACCAGGTCCCCAGTCAGGACCAGGTTCCCCGTGGACAGAACCAGATGGAGGAGACCCTGCCCACTTACCTGACCACAGGCTCAGGGATGGCTTCAGCACTTGCTGGCACCTGGACACCCTTCTCCCACTCCTGCCTCCAGGGATCAGCCAGCACGTAGTACTCGTCAGGACTCAGCTGGAAGGAGTCAGGGATCTTCATGGCTGTTATCAGATCCGTCCTGAAAACCTGCAGGGGAACAAACCATCCTGAGCGCACAGTCCAGGGAAGGTGTCCAGGGAAACTGCCCCCAAGGCACAGCACAGGGGGTGTCTGCATCACCAACTGAGTGGCTTTAGGGTGTCAAATTAAGCCCCTGCAGGGCAAGTTTTGGGCAGGAGAACACGGCAACAGGCAGGGACTGCCCTCCAGCCAGGCAATGCCAGGAGCCCAAGCTCTGCAGCTGCAACCCCTTCAAGGTCCCCCATACTGGGCAGTCAGGAAATCCAGCCACAGGGTGTGAGCTTGGACAAGATGCAGATCAAAAATTAGTTTTAAACTGAAGAAATAGACTGCTTTATCTTAGGGGATTGATGGTTTCAGCACAACCACACGAATCTACTCCAAATGCCAAGGGATGTTCAGCAACTGGGCTTCTCCGCATTTGGCCTTCACAGGCCATAAGAAACTGTTCTTGTCTTGAATGAAGATGTGGGAAAGACAGAACCACTTTGTCCCAAGCACCTTCATATCCTCCTCATGTCACCTCACCATCCTGAGCACCTTTGTGTCCCCTTCAGGTCACTTCACTGCCCCAAGCACCCTCATGTCTCCCTCACATCACCTCATTGTCCTGAACAGGGACAGACAAAAGCTTGAGACAGAAATTATCCAGCTAAAATGTGATCTAGGTGCTGCTTACATATCCACAAACACAGATTTTTCCTGAGTCAATAAACCCCTTGTGAGATCAACACTGGTCCCCTCCTGCAGGAAAACCCTTCAGTCCTTCAGTCAGTGAATAGGCTCATTCTCCATCTCACTCGTGGCCCTGCAGCATCTTCTCCCAATACACAGGGATGAAAAACTCATTCTAAAAATATCCCTCACGGTAAGTAAGGTTTTCCTTCCAGAGGGCTGCCTGACAGCAATGACTCGAGCAATCCTGCCTCTTGCAGCACAAAAATAAATTGCAAATGAAAATGGATGATTTCTCCTCTCTACCATCTGCTATTAGCTGGAATAATAACTGCCAGTGCCAGCAATCCTGCCTGGACACCATCTCACTCCCTCCCTGCTACTTCTGCATTCCTTCCACAAGGCTGGGGTGGATCAGGTGTTTTCTTTGGATATTGTTTAATCTCTTCACAGTCTGCTCTCCAAATGAGAATTGCTTTGTCAGAATCACAAGAAATAATACAGGATAGTTTTACATTTTTTGACACAAAGATAACACACTTTGGAGAGTATTTGGGAACCCAAATCAACTGAAATGCAGGAAACTAGACATTAAGTAAGACCACTGAGACCAGTATTTAGGTCAGTTTGTTTAATCCTCAGAGCCTCAGCTGCTAACCCAATTAGAGTTAATACAATATATAAACAACCTTTGCTATGTTGGGACCTCTGAATTTCACTGGTACTCTCCTCCTGATGCAGCTGTTTGGAGACATTTTTAACTATGTCATATAAACCTGATTTGAGCTGGTCAGACCCAGTCTTGGCACACCCTTCCACAAACATAATTAACAGCCTACATATTACAGTCAGCTCAGTTTGGGAAAGATCAGGGTCCTTTAAGCCTCTGTGGGTTACAAACCCATGGTTACAAACATCACAGTAACCTTTTAACACACTGCCAGTGTGGGAAATTAAAGAAATATTAAGAGAGGCATTAATTAAACATGAGAAGGGATATGTGAGATATCAGTCCCTTCAGCAGTGTGGGTCTGTGTATCCAAACAAGTGCAGGAATCCCACTGTAGAGTGTTTTCTAAAACAAAGGGTAGAAATACACCCTGTTCTTGACAGGCCTGACAGGTCCAGCCTGGGTCAACACCATCTCCTCAACCCAGTTTCAGTGCCCAGCTCCAATGAGGACAACACAAACCTGAGTAATCCCTCAAGCCTCAGAGCTCTTGGCTTGGGTGGGTGAGGTGCTCCCCGGCGCCTGAAGCACACGGGGCTGAGGCCACCGTGGGGTCAGTGCCACCCCCCTGCTCTGGCCACCAGCACCAGACAATCCCTGAAGCACAGAATCATTAAAGCTGGAAAAGCCCTGCAAGATCATCGAGTCCAGCTGTGAACCCAGCAGTGCCAAGCTCAGCACTAAACCACGTCCCCAAGAGCCACATCCATATGTCTTTTCAATTCCCTCCAGGGATGGTGATTCCACTGCTGCCCTGGGCAGCCTGTGGCAGTGCTTAACCATCCTTTCAGCGAAAAACTTTTTCCTAATAATGAATCCACCCTTCCCCTGGCACTGGTTTGAAGACACATGCCCTAGGGATTTGTGAGCAAAGGCAGGCAGGAATGGTTCCAAAGGTGCAGGGCACCCAAAAGCTTTTCTGAACGACCTGGACTGGATCCTGCTGACATGTGAGTACCCTGCTCCCTCAATGCCAGCTCAGCTGCCTCCTGAGGACACCTCCTTTGATGCTCTGAGGTGCAGGAGCATTGCATCCTTCTTTAATGCAGGCAAATACACCCAGTTCTGCCAGGAAGCTGCTCAGGGCAGTGCTGGCAGTGCAGGGCAGTGCAGGGTGGCAGCATGCTTCTCAGTGCCCAGAGCTGGCAGCCAGCTCCGAGCAGTGGAGAGCACTGACAGTGAGACTGGGAGTGGGACTGCCCTTTGCAGGACAACCAACCATTGGGAGGGTACAGCCATACCATTATCCTGCCCTGAGGCCTCCAGGCACCCACAGCAGCTGTGGCCTTCCCAGACCCTTACCCCAAGCAAAAATCACCATTTTCTTTTGCTAGGTCAGCACCAGCAGTGAGGAGACAAGCCCTGTCTCTTTGGGTAACACCAGGGCTGGTCACCAATGGAACTGTGTCAAAATCCTGGCCCATCACCCTCCTCCTCCTGATGAAGAGGGAGACGGAGGAGCCTGCACAGCAATGGGACCAGCCCTTGGTATAATTCCTCCCTCTGCCTGGTGCAGATCCCAAGCCCGTGGTTTCCTGCATTAAGTCTTCCCCAAATTCATCCCTCCTGGCCTTTCAGCTCGCATCAGAATAGAAGCTTAGTTTTAATTTTAAGCCGAATAAGCACGATTGTATCTATTTCCCTGAAGATAAGGCACATTGCAGGCTGGATTTGCAATCTCACTACTTCATTTATTTAGTCCTTCTTGGAAAACAGATAAGCTCACCCATCCGACGGCAGCACGCGCGCCCGCACTTTATCACAGCGACGCCTCTGTCTTTTCATGAAGAACTGGATATGCTCAAATTATTAACTATCAAAGCAGAACACTTTAGAAATGATAGAACAGCACAGAAATTGTAAAGGAAAGCAGATCAGTTGTCTGGAAATCTCCCAACAGCTAATACGCTCAAATTGTAATCTAAATGTCTTTTTGTTTTGAATTGTCTGGGATTAGGGTTGGGAAAAGACTCAATTATTCTACTCAAACTCTTCTGAATTATTTATGAAAACCAAATAAAGGATAAATTGGGCACTGATGAACCGAGGACCTGGCGATGAAGAGAAAGTTGGGTACCAGAAAACAAGCAATTTTCCCTCAATAGGAGTGTTTACTGTTTCTCCCCGGCCGTGGGAGCTGACAGCTTGTCTGCTGCCCTGCACCCGCTCCCCCCGCCACCACCACAGCCCTGGCCAGGCTCTGGCCTCCCCTTTCAGCCCTGAATGGGATTTCAGTTATTGCCTATCGATCTGCCAGCAATGGGAAAGGCCAAACCAAGACGTTCCTTTATTACCTCTGCTTGCTCAGGAACCTCATGGAGGTTTAGTGATGCTCAGGATGCATCACACCAGTGCCCAGGGCCAGCCTCTCCCTTAGTTACTGTCAGCTTTAAAGACAGGGAAAAACAACGTGAAATTTCAAAATCCCAAGATATTTCTTCCTTCATATTTCCAAAAGAAACGGACGTGGAGTCCACACCAGGTTGGTGCTCAGACTCCAGGCAAAGAAAGGAACATGGGGAAAACCTTGATCTCCCTTGTATCCCACAGGCCAGGCAAGCCTGGACTACCCCCAGGACCTCCCCATCCTTGCTGCCCACCAGTGTGTGGTGTTGGACTGACACACCAGTAGAGCCAGTCTGGCAGTCCAGTAACATGAGAAGTCACTGGGACACCATAGCCATGGTGCTCCCCAACAATACATCAGTGCATTTGTAATTTCTGTAATTTGCTGTTTTGAAGCAAAAGCTGTGTCGCTTTCACATCTCAAAAAAAAAAAACCAAAAAAACAAACCAAAAAACCAAACCCTGAGCTAATTAAATGTAACATCCCCTGATGTTCCCATCCCAATGTGTCACTTGGATCCAGCCTGGCACTGGAAGGATGCTCCTGCAGGTATGGCAGACACCTGCAAGGCAAGGGTTGGATTTGGCTCCTCCTTGAGCCCCTGGCACCTTTTACATCACTGCTTCACCTTGGTGAGGATCTGCTGCTTCTCCCACTGGACACAGCCCTGCAGCCTCTTCCTGTGACACCTGTGAGGCATCTCTGGGAGCTCTCCACGGACCAGCATCAATTTGTCCAACAGTTGGACAACCTCAGAGAAAAACACATACCCCTGGGAGATGCCAAGGCACACAGTGCCTCACCACAACAGGAAGGACGATGGACATGCCATGAGGCATCAGACATGCTGCTCCCCACCCCTCCTTTAGCTAAGGACTCCCAGGCTGTGCTGCTTTCCAGCATTCTCCTCCTTCTTTGCCTCTGGCCCACCACCACCCAGCCCCTCTGAGAGACTCTCCACCACCTTTCCGTGCAATTCTCACATCAATTTCTAGGCTCTGTGATTCACTCACAAACCCCTCTTAATGAAGTGGCCAGCAATCTCCCTGCCATTCAGCTCCCACTGCATGTGCTCTGTCAAGGACTTGGCTTTCCCAGTGACTGCACTGTGGTCCTGAGCCTGCCAAATCTCCCCTCTGCCCAAACAGCCCACCCAAAACCACCAAAGTGATCCCACAGCAACGACTTCCCTCTTGTACGAAACCAGCTCCTGGGTGAGAGCCAACGAGCTGGATCTGTTTTGGGCTTTCCATCGAAATGAGAAGAAACACTCGTCTAGCACTGGCTGTAATTAGCTTGAAAGCAGCAGCCAGGCAGGGACTGCTGTGCTGGATCCGGCACAGGCCCGGCATGGCCCCAGCATCCCTGACACGGCCCTGGCACCCCCGGCATGGCCCCAGCACTCCCAGCACGGCCTTGGCACTCCCGGCACGGCCCCAGCACTCCCAGCACGGCCCCGGCATTCCCAGCACGGCCCCAGCACTCCCAGCACGGCCCCGGCATTCCCAGCACGGCCCCGGCACTCCTAGCACAGCCCCAGCAGCCCTGGCATGGCCCTGGCACCCCCAGCATGGCCCTGGCATCCCTGGCACTCCCAGCACGGCCCCAGCACCCCCAGCACGGGCGCTCGGCTCCCAGCGCCTGCTGCAAGGCAGCCCAGGAGAAACCAGCTCCAGAGGGAGCAGGCAGCTCAGCCCAACACAGATGGGCTCCAGCAGGCCGGCTCCCTGCACACCAGGCTTCCTGAGCTGGCAGGAATTCTGTTACACATCTTCCTCTGCATCTGCTCCCAGCTGACTTTGGAGCTTTCAGACCTTGCTCCTGGGGCACAGGAATAAACTCGGCCCCTCCTCCTTCAAATCCCAGGATGGGATGCCATTTTTTTAATACACAATAACATCTCTGTCCCTCAAAAGTTTTAGTGAAAAGAACTCTTCCCAAAGCAGTGGTACACCATGTAAGAGAAGACAAGCCCAAAATGAAGTGTGTGCAGAAAACACAGCGCTCACTTCTGCTGGGTGATGGAGGGAGTGAATTCAAAGGTGAGATCTCAGATGCAGAGCTGTAATCCTCCCTGATGCCCTCACACCCACAGCAGCCACGTGTATCTCACAGTGATGATCCCCCCACAGCAAGCAGGGGCAGTGGGTGCTCTGAACACTGCTCCCAAGCAGGGGCAGCAGCAGGTCACTGCAGGCAGGTGTGGGACTGCTTCCTGACACTGACATCTTCAGTTTTCTTCAGGCTTTGGCTCAACACTCTTTTTCCCCTCCCTGACTGCAGACCTGGCAGCTGAGTCCTGCATACCCCCAGCCACAACCACTTTCCTCCATCCACACTGGGACCAGGGAAGTCTCCAGCTGCCTCATGCACAGGACTCCCTCCTCATTGCCAGCCAGCTCTCTTAGCCCTTCACTCTCTCAAGCATAAAATTGTTTGTTATAGCTCATGAGTCACAAGGATTTTTAGAGAAAGAGAAAACAACAGGAACAATGGGAGCCCTGAGAATAGGTTTTGGTTGTACAAACTGTCTTGCTATCAGCTCGAGATGGCACCTCTGTGGGTGCAGCCCTGGCTGCCCCACCCCACTCCCCTCTGGACCTCCCAGTCCTACATCCCTGCTGTTCTATCACATTTTTCCAACCCTTTCCAAAATGAGAAGAGAGCTGATACTCAGTAGCAAGGTTTTGAAATGTGGCAATGCCAGGAGTGTGTTTGCAAGGAGATATTATCTGCCTGTGGGGGAAAAAATCCTGAACTCCCATGTCCAATTGAGGAGCCAGCCTCCTATCTCTTCATCTAGTCTTGTTTCCTCTTGAAATGCTGGATGTTAAAAGATTCAATGAACAACAGAACTCAAAATAGGAACAAGAAGCATTTTTGTCCAGCCCTTCTCAGCATTCAGAAGACAATGGTTTTAATCTGTTATCCCCACGCTGGCAAGGGAGAACTGACAAAGCCAAACTGCAGTCAAACCTTTCAACAGAGAGGGATTTTCTGCCCATCCAGCCCCATAAAAGCATGTCCAGTCCTGCTTGGCCACATCCATTAAAGCTCTTCTCCAAGCACAGGAGAGCACAGGAACTAAATTCACATTGCACTGGGTCATTATATACCTAATGCAGGAGGAAAAAACCATGATCCAATGCAGTAAGAATTACTTTTTAGAAGGGAAAAGAGTTAAATCCTTGTAAAGAGATATAAAAAGGCGCCTTTCAAAACACGGAAGTAATATCTAAACAAGGCAAGCAGAAAATAATGTAAATTGTATAAATTTGTGGTTTCCCCTTCACCCTGAGCCCTGCCTGCAGCTGCAGTCCCCTCTCCTCCTGAAGGTCTGGAGTGAGGGAGAAGGGCAGTGAGGATGTCCGGTGGGATGAGCAGCACCTGCACAAAAAAAGCAGGCTTTTGTCCCTCCAAAATATATTCCAGCAGTGCAGGTGAGCGCTGTGGATCTCAATCAGCTCTGGAGGTAATGACTAACACAGCAGCTAAGGCAGTGACTCAGAGGCAGCATCCGAGGGAGTCCCTGGGCTGCTGGTGGCTGGGAGCTGGCAGATAGAACCTGAGACTACCATTACACACTTGCCTTGTTCTTAGATTCTCTCCTTAGACACTGACAACTGTTCCCTGTCAGGAACAGGAGAGAGGCTTGAAGGCTGCAGTCAAACCGTGCTCACATCCCCAGCAGCTCTACAGCCGGGGGCAGGATTGCACTGATGTGCCACTAACAGAAGCAGAAATCCATGCTTCAGGCATGTGTTACTCCCTGCTGCAGATCCAGATCCATGGCAGGGATTACCTGAGCGAGCATCCCCTCCTTCCAGCTCCCAGGGTGGGGAGCATGACCAGCAGCTCCTTGCAGGGACCTGGGGAGATGGGTACCAGCCACCACGCTCCATTTGCAGACAAGTTAAGAGACAAATGAGCACTAATGAGATTAATTAAAATCACCAGATTGGTACAGCTATCACTGCAGATGCAAGAAGCTGTTGGCAGCTGCCCACATTCATCCCTGCCTTCAGGCAGAGCAGTGCAGCAGAGCCATGCCCAGGGCACCATCAGCACCAGGTTTGAGCCCTGAAGGCTCTGCTGCCCAGGCAAGGGGCAGGGAAGGACAACTGGCACCTCTGTGAGGGACAGAGCCAAGATGAGAGTGGCTGGTGCCTGGGACAGCCAGGAAAGAGCCCGGGCAGAGCCCTGTGACAGGCACAGATAAATATAATCACCCTCCCTGGCAATGGCCCCTTTGCGGATGTTTACAAACAGCTCAGTACTTTTCCATGTTAAGAAGCTTGTTTTTCCAGATGCCTTGTATCCGATGGTTTTTAATGTGTATAGTTAATCCCTTCTCACAGAGTCTTTCATAATAAACATCACCCCCTGACCTAACTAATAACTATGTAACACTAATGCTTTCGATTTTTTTATCTCCTGCCCGGGCTGTCAGGAGGAATGCCTGTTCCTCTGGGACAGCAGCTCCCAGAGAAAGGGGACATCACTTGGAGAAGGGCAGGACAGGTTGGTGGCCATTTGCCATTTCCCCAGCCCATCCTCCAGCATGGCCATCCCTCAGGACACGCCAGCACCCACTGCAGCTCTTGATAAAGCTACAACATGTAAAGCTGGAGTTTGAGTCGTGGTTTGAAAAGATGTGTCCAGACCCAAAATGGCTGGGGGTTCAATATCTGCTAATGCATTCATCCTGCTCTCCCTATTATTCTCCTGTGGTTTCCATCTGTCAGTGATGATGAGATCAACATCCATCCTCAGCAGGATGGACAAAAGAAAAGGTGATTCACTGTTTCATGTGAAGTAGTTTGATAGCGGTGTAGTTTGTGTTTTACAGTTCTCAGCACTTGCTCCAACAGGACATGATGCAGGTCACATCACAGGCTGTGCCTGAAATCCCCCAGTGTTCCTGGGAGGATGTGCCAAACCCCACAGTGCTTGGACCAGACACGTTCATGGGTGCTCACAGGAAGAGCAGAGGTTGGGCCACTCATGGAAAAGTTTAGAAGATGCTGTTGAAGAGGAAATTCAGGAGTGATCTCCAAACCATCTCCCTGCACAGCTGGGCTGATACTCCATCCACTTCCAACAATGTCCTGAGCCCTGAGTTTCACTGCTGCTGATTTCCAGCAGACCCAGACACCCGCTAGTGCAGGGGCAATGCACAGGGAGGGGAGCACAGCTGAGATCTGCACTGCTCCATCTGCCTGTGTGCCCACCACGCTTTTGTAAAAGATGGTTTGTCAGCTTGAGCATCCTGGCCAAACTCCAGCTTGAGTAATCACACATGGCCTCCCCAAATTCCCCTAGAGTCTCAGTTCACATAAGCCACAGAGGTTCACTTTCTGTCCCAACTGCTGCTAAGCTGGGACCTGCTCAGCTTTTGCTCCACTTTATCTGTTCCACAGCTACATTTCACTGAGAACCCTCCTCAGGGGATAATGGAGCAGTAAGCAGAGGGAGGAGCTCTCTGCAGGCATCTGATGTCTCCCCAGGTGCCATGGATTAATATCTAGTTTTCACCCCAGCTGTTGTAGAGCACAAACTTGGATCCAGCTCTTACCACACATCATCAAGTCCAGAAGCATTTTCACTTGGAATCTTGGACGTATATTCAGTAGCAGCCAGGTAAAATCCTACATGGCTGATTAAACTAACTCATATTAAAGACAAAAATGTGTCTGCACCAGTGAGGCAGAAAGATGTCCCAGCTCTTGGAGAAGGATTTTACTGGGCAGCAGCAGGGTGGCAGCTGTGACACTGTTGTGACATGAGTCACATCTTCCACATCTAACATGAGGCATCTCTGTGGCACAGACTCCTGAGAGCACCTAGAGAGCTTACCCAAGGCCTTTATGGACACATCAGGCACAGGCATGGGCAGTTATTTCAGAGAGGGATAACAGCGCCACAGGAGGAGGAGATGCCCCAAATGCTTCACTTTCCAAAGGAGGATTCAGCTCCCAGAAATCTCCCCCACACCCACACTGAGAGACACATCTATAACCAAAGCCCAACATTACCAGTGCTAATATTCAATTTTCCAAAAGCCTTGTTAGCAGTCAGTGACATCTGCACCCCTGGTTCTTGCTCTCTGGAGTATTTCCAACTAACTCAGCTGGCAGTAACAGCTTTCCAGTCCCTCTCTTTACCCAAGGCACAAATAACTTCAACTCTTTCAGTCT
Source organism: Geospiza fortis (assembly GCF_000277835.1). Lineage (NCBI taxonomy): Eukaryota > Metazoa > Chordata > Aves > Passeriformes > Thraupidae > Geospiza > Geospiza fortis. The sequence continues at coordinate 3,041,083 of NW_005054308.1, read as the reverse complement.
GTGTCCTTTGCCAACACAGATATTTCAATGTAAACCTATCAGAGCAGTAAGAACCAAGTGCAGCTGTAATTCAGGCAGTGACCACAGGAAAACCTCAAAATCTCTACTCAGCTTGATGCAAAAGGAGGATGTTGCAGAGGTTTGTGCTCACCAGGCCACAGCGTAAGGAGAGGTGAAATGGGGAGTTCACATGAGCCATGCCAGCTTCATCTGCTGCTAAACTTAGCACTGTTTGACTCCAGACCCCAGTCCAGAGGGAAGGGAATGTGAGAACAATGTCCCTCTGGCTTTGCTCATGCTGCTGCTGAAATGAAGATGACCACTGCCAAACACTGCGGTTGCTACAACAGCAGCTCATGCCTGGTATAGTTTCCATGGCTAGTGGAAATGTATCCGAGGCACAAAAGGAAAAACAGGACACAGCACCGCCCCTCCCAACAGTCCTGGGGACAAACAGCTCCTCCCAGGCGAGGCCCAGGCCCTGCACTGCAGAGCCAGCAGGTGAACCTGGGCAGTGTCCCCAGAACGGCAGCACTGCCCACCCCAGCCAGGGGAAACCCTGCAGCAAGGCCAGGCTCTGATAGCCTCAGCTTAATGTCCTTGAGCCCTGTGACAGGGGAAACCAACACAGCACACCCTGCAACTCAGCTGGGCTCTCATTTCACAGCTCTCCACGCCTCCCACTTGTTCATGGGAGGAGTCTCCACATCACCCTCCCCTGCCATCAGAGCTGTGACCTGTGCCATTAATAAAAGGGCACCCAGGAGGTCACCCAAACCAGGGAATCTTGGTATGCAGATACCCCAGTACTGTAGGACCTCCCAGCCCCACCAAACTTAACTTGTTTTTACTTGTCTCAATAGGGATGGAGGGGCACAAGGACCCCAGTGGTTTTAGGCACAAGGACCCCCACCCTTCAGCAGGGATGCTCACTGTGTGTCCCCATCAGCTCCCTCCCCAGGGGAATTGGGTTCACACAGCTCTTGGGAGTTGTGGCTCTGCCTTCTCAGGGATACCCTGTCCTGGCACCCACTGCCCACAGAAGCCCTGGGCACTCTGGGTGTCACATCTGGGTAAGTGCAGTCCCACAGGAAACCTCTCCTTTGGGAAAAGCCTAAAAGCCCACGTACCTCAGAGGGCTTCTTCTCCTTCTGCCGTGACCAGGGGGATTTGGTATTCGGAATTTTGGAGCATCTGGAGGTGGATGTGGTGTGACCTGCAACAGGGCAACAGAGACAGGTTACCTGGGAAAGACTCAAAGCTTTTCCTTACCTCACCAGCCCTCCTGCTCCAGCCCCAGCCAACCCACTGGGTCAGCACTAAGATGGAATAACACCTTGACATGACATTTTTTTGTGCAGTATCATCACTGCTGCCACCCCCAAAAGGGAAGGGTAGCTAAAGCCTGAAATGTGCTGGAACCATACACTACTGATCTTTATTTCCAACCCATTTGTGTCATTATCACTTAAATGTAAGACTGTATTTGTTAATAATAAATAACAAACTGATTATTGGAATTTCTGTATAATAATGATGACAGTTCAGTCTTCTGTATATGAGGACCCTTCCATATTACAGTTTATAAAAATGTTTCTGTGAGGTTGCAACAAAATAACTACCAATAGGCCTATTTAACACTGATTTTTTTTTATCTTTGGAGGGCTAAATAGGAGGAAACAGCACTGTGCACATAAGCAACATCCAAACAGGCTGGAGCCAGGAGCTGAGCTGACTCAGGGGTCAGGCTGTGGTACCACTGCACTGGGAAGCTGTTCTTCCACCAGCTCAGGCAGCTGAGCCCAGGTAAATTTCACATGTCTACTCTTCCTGGCAGGGGAAGAGGCACCAGCTCAACCTGTATTCTTTACTTGCAGTGCACTTTCTTGTACTTCACAAAATGAAGGCCAAACGTGGGGGCATCACCTGTTCCCAAAACACAGCTTGTTTTTTGATGTTGCAGGCCAGATGTTATTAAAGAGGGTTCCATACAAATGAAATTCTTTATAACACTTTAGAGCACAACAGGACTGTGTAGACAAAGCCCAGAGCAGACATTCCTATACTGCAGCCCCATGGACACACTGCTTTACTCAGCAAGCTGCTCCAAGGAGTGCAGCAGCAGCAGCTCCACAGCTTTCATGGAGAGATCAGCCACGAATTTCCACCTTGCCCCCTTTTCTCAAGCTACAATGTGATGCTACAGCTCTACAGGCTTGGATAACACACCACAACGTCCCTTTCCTGGCAGAGGCATGAAAAAGAAGGTCACCACTCTGTTTACAACCATCCTGCAGGAGAGCATTTGTCAAAAGCTTAGATATCACCTGCAGCATAAATATCCAAGCCCCATAGAGATAAGGCCATGCTGTTTAATACCATGATTAAGGATGCCTTACCCCTGAAAGGCAGGGAAGCCAGCGAGCACAGCTCGGCTCCATAAGCCTCTGAGCATCTGGGGATTAGGAGACGGGAAGTTTGGAGCATGGCTTCCAAAACAAACTCCTTTCTGAGATAGAGATGTTTCATTTTATGAGAAGCAAGGGTGTTGACAGAGCCTGAGACACTTTGTGCAGGCACAGCTCAGCCCCCTGGGCTCCAGCAGGACGGGGGTCCCCGCTGGCAGCAGAACAGCAGGTTCCCGTCGGCAGTTGTGGTGCAAACTCCACTCACACTGACAATTTTTTTGGCTGAAGCTGTGGGAACAGCAGCCAAACCCAGCAAGATCAGCCTTTCCATAACCCCCTGTAATCTCTCCATCATCCTGTTAGGAAAAAGCCCAGAAGTTCAGTGTCTTTAGTAAAGTCCCTTTCGTTCTCGGATATCCAGCAGCCAGATCCTGTAAAGTGTGGAGAGCAAATTCCCAGCACGGCCCAGATGAAATTACTGTGACATTTGTAAGAAACCAAGAGCAACTAGTAAGAAACTCCAGAGTCCAGACAAGGGATTAGGCTGGTGCCTGGAGGGTACTGAACACCGAGGCACTGCAGTATGTCTGCAGCGGGTGAAACCCTGGAATAAGTGGGAGAGGAGAATGCTCTATTTATAGCCAAAATTCAGCACATTTGCACATGTTTATTGTTGAACACATGCTTCTGTGCCTTCCTGAATGAGGATGAAGTGAGGTAGATGTTGAAAAGCAAGCGTGGGCTTGCAAGTTTTGCTGGCTTGAGCCTTATCCCTTTTCCCACATCACTCTTCAGTTTGCAAGAAGGGAACAATGCAAACTACTCCAGTTTTACTCTGACTCCAGTAAAAACTTCCCTTTCCCCCGGTATAACCCAAATCAAGAGCAAACTAGTCTCAGGCTGCAGCTCACAGGAAAGGACAACTCATCTACAAAGGGTGTTTGCTGCTTCGTTAGCAGATCTGCAATCAGCAGCTCTCCTCACCCAGACTCCTCACACGAGGGAGACACTCTCATCAGTTAAGAGGAGCCACAGCCAAGTGTTTAAATAAATTGATATCAGCTTGTTGCTGCATTTCTGACAAACCCAGCTCTGCACACTATTCATTGTGCAGAGCCTTCCCAGTAAATGCAGTTTCCTCCACTCTTTGTAAAGTAATTATTCAAGCATTTTGACTGCTGGAGGTGAATCTTGTTCAAAGCTTTGAATGAAAGGTCTTACTGTCAGTGGTGTCTGAGTTATCACTGCTGATGGAGTACTTGCGTCGTTTTTCTTCCATCTGTAACAAAAGAAATTGAACATTACACTTCATGTCCAGAAAGCTCATCCCAGCACCAAAGCACTGCTATCTGGATATCTGCACACCCTCCTACCCCAGCACCTGTCAGTCCCTACCCTGAGGACAGACAACTACCCAGAGGCTGAAAAAAAAATGCAAGAAAACAATTCTCACAGATTTAAAAAAAAACTTCAATTGTCTTTCTACCAGCTTTTCCCACTCCCAGTAGTTACAGTAGGTGCATTTGGATCGCTCAGCTTTGCATGGAAATTTGTCTGTGCGGGATTTGCATCCAAATGTCTCTTCCTCTGCAAGAGCACTGCCAAGGGAGGGAGCTCCAGCAGGACTGGAGGATGTCCTCAAGGGACCATGGTGCTGCTGGAGGGGAGAAGAGATGTCCTGGGAACCACCTGTCCCAGCTGCAGGGTGTGAAGACAGGAGAATGGAAACTGCACACTCTCGGTATGTCTGCAGGGGGAAGTACCAGCATCCCAGAGCTGAAGAGAACCCCTGGGTACCACAAGCCTGGGGTTTTACCCTCTGACTCATCTTCCCATCCAGCCACTAGCTACTTCTTTTAAGAGCTCGGGAGTATCTGTCACACAGGAAGCACCTCCCATCGCTGTGCACTGCCCTGCTGGAGCTCCCAGGGGTGGACAAGTGGCTTCTGCTCAGCTGCCCTGACTTCTCCATCCTCCCAGAGCTAAAATCACAGCAGTGGATACCCCGGCACCGATGAGGAGACCTGTTCCAAGCTCAGCTGATTTGCTTTGAGACTTTGAACAAGCCACAGGAGTGCCTGAAATCAGCAGGTTGTCCTGAACTCACCCCTTGGGAACCAAGCACTCGGAACTCAAAGTAGGTGCTTCAGGAAAAAAAAAGAAGAAAGGTATTTTAACTTTTGAAAATCCAAACTTTACCAATGTGGCTGATCAACGTGGCTCCCAACACAGGGCTTGGGCAGCTCTGGATGGAAAGGGCTACCTGTGGACCAGACAACTATCCAACAGGCTGTAAGCCAAAATACATCCACAGAAAGCAATCTTAACCTCATGGAAATCTTCCTAGTACTTTCTGAGATATTTCTGAAGAATCTGAATGTGTTAATATGTTATACCCACTATTGCTTCCACAAATGGTAACTGGGAATGATAATGAAACACTGGGTTTGTGTGGTTTGGTTGCAACAGGTACAAGCAGCACACTGACTGGGATAGCAAGCTACAGCATGACATTTGCCCCCAAACATCAGGAAATGTTCCACATAAACATATAAAAACCTTGTAATAGGTGTATTTTACAATATGTGCGCTATCACAGCATTATAAAGGAAAATACTACAAAATATCCTAAACGTTTTAACTATCAGTGTTGTGGTAAGGCATTGCCCTGTCAAAATGTGACTTAAAACACTCCCTAAGAATATGGCAATATCAATACTTTTCCCCTGGTGATTCAAGGGGAAACAGATGTCATTAAACCAGCCTTGTTCCAAACAGCCATTAGATTTTGCTTGGGGGAAATGAAATTGAAGATAGCTCTAACTGCAGCTTACTTACTTTTAGTGAAAATCCTACCTCAGCCTTTGAAACTGGTTCCTACTGGTCTGAAGTGACAAACAGACATTTGGAGCACAAAGGCAAGGCAATGCTTTTATTGATTCTGGAGTTCCTAATCACAGAGATTAAATAAGCCAAAGCCAAGAGGAGGGAAAAAACCACCTGAGGTGAAGCAAAGGAATGCCACTGACAGCCAGTGAGATTTCCCAGGTTTCCCATCTTTGCTTTTACAACAAGGCAGCATCACTGACATCACTCTCCTTCCAAGGCAAGGAAAAAGGTTTGCAATCAATGCTCAGGTAGCAGGAGGCTGGCACTGGTTTTGGCTGATATGAGGAGATGCACTGATCATCCCTCTCACTGAACTTGGTCCCTGCATCCTGCTTCTGTCCTACAGCTGCCTGCAGAATTAACACACTCACTAGGTAACAAGATGAATTGATATTCACATACAGAAGTGGTTCACATTGCAGGTAAAAATAGCATCTGTACTTCAGTAAATCATTTTGCCACTGTTTGGCAGGATGCACGACAGCATCCTCCAAACCAAACTGCATTAAATTTGTGAATGAAATTCTGGCTTGAGCCAAGTACAGCCATCTCTGAACAGCAGCACTGAAAGGCTGGGCAGGGGATGGCACACAAAGTACTGTGCGCCTGAAAGGAGCAAAAGTTTTGGCCAAAACCAGGCCATTCCAGAAAACTGCTACATTCCAGGCCGTGCTAAGAAGATGCTGCTTCTGAGGGACTCATCTCGAGCAGCCAAACAGTAGTAAACCACATGGCACTTAAGAGAGGAATTTACTGTAGAGGAGTAATTGGGCCACTTCCCCATCTGTATCGCAGAGTTATAAAGTCTGATGGTGGCTGAGCTCCCACCACCCTTTTGGCACCCGCGGGGGGGTGGCTGGGGGTGGGGAGGGCTCACTGCCCACATCCCTCCCAGGGCTGGAGCTCCAGCTCCCAAAAGCTCTCAGGAGCAATTCAGCTGGCGAACTACTGAGCAACTCAAGTCCCCGCAAAATATCGTCTCTGCTCCAAAATTAATCTTTTGTTTACATTAGAAGTTAATTTCACCTTTAACTGACCCATTCCCCACATGGCATCATTAATAAAGTCATAAACAAATACCAAAAAAATTTGTAATACTTTGAAAAGGTCACTGTTAGGTCAAACTTGGCCCAAAATCTAGTTTTTACAGAGCCAGAAACCAAGTGAAAGGTTTCTATGTAGGCTTGCTTAAAAAATTCAAACAGAAACAGATGTGGGTTTCTTTTATAAACAAATGAACATCCCCCTGAAGTGTCTGCAACTCAAATCCACAGGCATAGCCCTGGCTAATGCCTGGAAACCAAAAACTGAACTGCTTGCAAACCAACACATGTTTAGCATTGCCTTTGTTCAAAGCTGAGAAAGGCAGATAAATGCTAAAGCAAGGAAGATGATGGCCCTTCATCAGCCTAAACAAATGTAAATCACTATGTCCTTGGACAAATTAGCACCACGATTGGTGTTACAATGGAGATGATGGCCTCAGGCCGGCTGCTCCTGCCTCACAGCAGGGGAAGGCTGGAGAGGAGCTCTTGGGAATGTAATTTTGCCCAGCCATGCAACCTGGGAGAGGTGAAGGCAACTACTGCTGGCACACAGAGATGCCTGTGCCCAGATCCTGAGCTCAGCTGGGCACACTGCCAGGGACAGGCACCCTCTCCCATCCACACTGAACCGAAATGCCTCATCCAGCCTTCAGCCAGCACAGAAATCTTCCTCTGCAGACCCCTCCACCAACCCTGTGCTCTGGAGAACCCCCTGATGTTTCCCAGCTCCCTGCAAACTCTTCTGCACATCAACTCCACGTGCGATCTGGAGGTTTTTTAGCGGCATCCCAGCACCCTGCGCAGAGGCTGTTTCCACTGTTTCCAAGAACGAACCATTCTGGATTGTGGCAAGCAAATAGAGAAATTCATACATGCCTGTGCTCTCCACTTCCACAGGGAACAGGCACAGAAACCTGCATAAGTTGCAGAAAAAAAAAAGAAAAAAAAAAAAAAGAAAGTATTTGGTCATCACCTCCTCCCAGCTCCCGCAGGTTGAGGGATGCGCCGCGCTCGGTCCCCGCGCCGTCACCTCTGACGCTGAGAGCAACACCGGCTGAATGATGTGCTCTGTTTGTGAGCTGCAATGAGACTGCAGAAAAACCACTTCCCTGTTTGTTCTTCCAGCCCAGAAATAGGAACACAAACAGAACATAGTGCCCCCAGCGGCACGCACACGGCTCCGGCCACCGACCCCGCTCGGGGACCCCGTCCCGGAGCCACCTGTGCCCGCCGGCTGGCACCGAGCCTGGGGCTGCTCCCGAGCATCCCCTCAGCGCTCCCCCTCTGCCCTAAATGTGCTTTTTGTCCTCTGTCTAGGAACACCAGCCAGTTGTTAGAAAGTGTAATAAAAAGGGTGGAGGGCTGGAACATCCCAGTCGGTACGCCGTGGGAGGGTTATCCTCGTCCCACTGCCTTTTCCCATGAGCAAATTCTGGAGCCAAGCGCTGCTACGGGAGGCTCTGAGAGAGCAGCAGCATTCCCCAAATTGGCACAGCCCCAATTTCATAGTAACAGGACAAACTTTTGGACCAAAGGATGCACGGCAGCGGGGCCAACAAGACCCGCAGCAAGCCGTGGTGCTCAGCCCCTACATCTGGGAGGAGCTTTTCCTGACCTCCCCGGTAACCCTGCGAAGCGTAAATGCTAAAGAGCAGGATCCCGGTACCTACAACAACCATTTTCTGGGCAGCAGAGCCTGCCCCTGCCTGCCGGGGCTCGTCTGTCCCTCGCCTCCTCTACAGGCTGCTGCCAGCCCCAGCTTTCCAGCAAAAGCTCAGGTGCCCAGGTGAGGAGCAAGCCATCCCTCCTCTCCTCCATACCAACGCTGCTGTCTTGGCTCCCCAGGGCAAAATTTAATCTCATTTCAATTTAAAACAAAACAAGCCCTCGTTTACTTCCTGTGCTTTGCCTTTCTCCACACCTACAAGGGGCTTTTTTTTCCTTACTACTCACGTTTATAACTTTACTTGCCTCTTCTGACTCTTTACCTTATAATTATCTATTTTTTCTTTAGCAAGCCCAGACAGAGCACAGGTAATCAGAAAGGTTACTGAGGGCACTGGGGCCACCCCTGCCTTCCTGGGGGAAGGTGCAGGCAGTGACACAGGGCATGAGAAGGGACACCAGCAAAGCTCCATGCCCACAGCCAGCTGCCCCATCCTGCAGGTCTCTTGAGCATCAAAAACTCATAGGAAATCAACAGGAGCTACAGACACTCCAATCTTAGTGAATGACGAAAATCCACAGAAAGGTAAAGACCAGAGCTGGTCTGAAGGACCACCCACCCACCAACTTTCAGAACTTGGGTGTCAAACACTATCAGCAGCCATCAATACTTTAAAGGAACTACATCTCCTTGCCTACAGACCCCCTAACGTGTACCCTCCATCCTTTGCTCCAAGCCTACATTTTTGAACATCAGCCTCAATTTCCTTAAGAAAAACAAATTTAACCTTCGATTTAACCTTTCTGCAAGCTATTTTTACTCCTATCTCAAGCTTATTTTAACCCCAGTAGCCAATAAATGCTTAAAGGTCAAACACCATTCCTAAAAGCCGGGCTCCTTAACCCTGGGGAGAAGGCTGAGATCAGATAATTGTTGTTTTTTTTTTTTTCCCAAGCAAAATCTCCTCATAGAACTGTCCAAGCTGTCGGAGGGTCCTGGCTTCAGCCCTTCAAAACAATTTTCACTGTGGGGGCTGAGAAAGGACTGAGAATTCTCCCTGCGAATGCCATGCCATCCTTCTCTTCCCACTCAAAAAGCGCTCAAAATGTATAGGTATGGAGAGAGAGAGAGAGAAATTTATTTTCCCCTAATTGCGATCGAGGTTGACAATCCAGCAGCCTCCCGCCTTTACAGCGCTTCCCAACTTCCAGCTCGCCGCTCCCACCCCGGGCGCGGGGCAGCCGGGGGGGCGCTCCCAGCCCCGCATCCCGGCCGGGAA
>NW_005054308.1:3031618-3031759 GCF_000277835.1 Geospiza fortis | reverse complement strand
CCGCCGGCTTCCCCGGAGGATGCAGGAGGGAGCCCGGGGAGGGGGCAGGTGGCCGGGGAGAGAAGGAGGGGCGGCCCGGGGGGACAACGGCGCGGGGGGACGCGGGATGTTCCCGAGCGCGGGTGATGCCGTGGGGGGAAA